>NC_086444.1:249421126-249723626 GCF_028390025.1 Pseudophryne corroboree | reverse complement strand
TTTGTAGCAATTCTGGATGTTTGGTAGACAACTATATGACCTATATGGGTCTGGAACCCACATAGTAATGGCACCCTCTGCACCCACTTTAGCTCCACCCATGTTTAATCAATGGATTATTACATATGCTCAGTGGTGGCAGGAATATATATTAGCTGTGGTAGTCCAGTCCGGATGCCACCTCAGGTGTTTGCAGGACAGGGCACAACAGTTAGGGTGCTGCGGGCTAAAGCGACCTGGGTTTAGGACTGGACCAAGAGGAAGCCACGGGGAGGTGTTAGGGCACAGCAGGTTTTCATTCGACCTTAACACGGCCGGTTTTGGGTCCCTGGGGTTGGGATGGGAGAGAGTGGGCGGGTTCCCATCCATGCAGATCCAGTCCAGGTTCTGGAGCAAGCGCTCCCAGCAATCAGGCACACCTGTGCAATTACTTTATAAAGCTCGTTAGGGCAAGGGCTCAGGGCTCCTGATGCCAACAAGTGGCCAGGTGATAGAGGGTGGGCCAGTGGGTTAGAGACAGGTAGCCTGAGATTTGTGTATATGCTGTTTGTGGACCGGTGCCTGGTTAAGGTAACCGATAAAATTGCTGTGACAAAGACTTGTTTACTGTGCTGTGGAAGTAATCAGACTGCTTTTCCCTACAACTGTGTCAGCATCTTTTCTGATGGAAGGTCGCTTGTTACATAGCATATACAGGTAGAGTATCCTATATCCAAAATTCTGAAATTTTAAATATTCCGAAATACTGAATATTTTGAGCGTGACTGAGATAATGTAGTGACACTTTTGCTTTCTGATGGTTCAATGTACACAGACTTTTTATAATGAACAAAATCATTATATTGTATAAAAATATCTTCAGGCTTTGTGTACTGTATAAGGTGTATATGAAATATAAATGAATTTAATCTATGTACACAATGTTTGTTTTGTGCACAAAAGTATTATAAATATTGTATAAATTTACCTTCAGCCTATGTGTATAAGGTGTATATGAAACATAAATGCATTCTCTGTTTATACTTGGGTCCCATTCCAAGACATCTCATGATGGAATGCAAATAGTCATACAGAAAAATCTGATATCCAAAATACTTTTTGTCCCAAGCATTTCAGATATGGGAGACTCATACCTCCCAACATTGGGAGGAGTGGAAGAGGGACTCTTTAGCGTGGCAAAGCAGCAGCCATCCCCAAAAAGGTGGCATGGCCTATAAAAATGGGGGCCTGGCTTCACAGGAGTGTCACGATCGCGAGCCACCCCCCCATTTTATGTCACTATGGGGGCATGGCCTGCGCTCTGTGAGCTACTGACATGCCCCCTGTCCCTCCATCTCTAGTGAATAGACGCTGTGCGCATGCGCGCAGCGTCTATTCACCACTGCTCTGCTAGGCAGAGCAGTGACTGCCAGGAGCCTCCCAACTACCACCCCCCACCACCGTGGGACACTGTGGCCTGCCGGCGGGGCAGCAGGACAGTCCCAAAAAAATGGGACCGTCCCGCGAAAATCGGGACAGTTGGGAGGTATGGAGACTCAACCTGTACTTTCAGTAGGATGCCTGTTACATCAGCCAAATGTAATTTGCACAGTACAGTACTGCACAATGTTTTGCACATACAGTAGCTACCAATGTAATATAAACATTGTTCCCTTATACTTGTACAGATTTTCATTAATAAGGCATAGCCCAAATTGAATATTTGACATGCATCTGAGCAAGCTAAAAGCACACATGATTAAATGCACTGCAAACACACAGATCTTGCTATTGATAAATAGGCCTTACTGACTCTTTAATGAATGCTTGACAGATAAGGAAAACAATGTGTTCTCTTTATCATCTGTCACTGTGAGGAAAAGGGTCACTGTGTAGCAGCTTAATATGTGATGGCGAATGTGCCACAAGCACAGCAAACATTTTTAAGTACATACACTTGCCTTGGTCAGCAAAACCTACTCAAGAGGTTTTACTAAATAAGAAAGCACATACAGATGTAGTCATGCTCATCTTACTGCAAAGCGGCATGTTGCATCACGGCATGCTACAATCGCCGGCTGTGAAAAGTCACAGTCTGGCCAGTGTTAATTTCATCAGGGATTTTCAATTTCATTTTAGTCTTAGTCACTTTCCTAAAATTTGACTAAATTAAATGTCAAATTTTTAGTCAATTTTTTTATTTTGTCTTAGTCAAGTTTTAGTCAGTGGATCTTGACGAAAATTTTCGTCTAATTTTCGTCATTGATTTAGTCATAGCTTTTGTGTTTTAGTACTGTAGTTAATTAGGTATTAAACAAGTGCAACATAACAGACACAAGTGCTATTTGCTTTTACAGCAGGTAATTTATTTTCTACAAATATTAATTTAAGAATACAATTATTCTTTCATTAAAAGAGTTAAAACCTTAACCATCCTTAACCCTACTAAAGTAGTAGTAGTTGACGTTCACTTCAAGATATAAAAAGTAATCTACAATTACAATTTATACATTCTAGTAAATATACATAGTCATACTGATAAAATAAAACTATTATTCTCTCTTATGACCCAGTCTTGTTGTATGTATGTATAAAAATACAGTATTAATTTAAATAATACAATAAAACACTTGAAATATACAAAACCTGTCTGATACAACTAAGTAGTAAGTAGTATGCATATCATATGCTAATTATAATATATAGCTATTTAGCAGCTACTGTAGGTAGCTCAATTGAGTGATTCTCATCATGACAAAGAGTTGTTGTTGTGCAGCCAAAAAATACAACCTGGTTGATCCTCCGATTACTACCTTAGATAATTAGCAGTGGTAGTACTACTACAAAAAATTAAGCTGTAAAGAATGTGGATGCATGTGATCGTATGCTAATAATAATATATAGCTATTTAGCAACTAGTTAGCTCAACTGAGTGATTCTCATCATGACAAAGTGTTGTAGTTGTTGTGCAGCCCAAAAATACAATAATAAACCTGGTTGATCCTCCGACTCCTATCTCAGATAATAAGCAGTGGTACTACTACTACAAAAAATTAAGCTGTAAAGAATGTGGATGCATATCATATGCTAATAATAATATATAGCTATTTAGCTGAACTGAATGATTATCAATTGACTTACAGTTGATGTTACTACTTCTCTCTGTTTAATTTCAGGAAGGCACTTCTCTCTAAGATGACCCTTGCCCTGTTGCGATAGGCCCTTATTCAGGGACCCTGTTACACTAAACACCTTATTGGCAAAAGCCTGTGATGCAGGCATTGCAAGCAAATCTAGTGCCAGCAGCTTCAAATTTACATATACCATGGAGTTCTGGGCCAACCAAAAGTCCATCCCATGTTCCAAATCGGATATCTTCAGAGATGAGAGATCATCTTTGTATTTCCTTATATCCTGTTGAACACTGGGCTTGGGTGTTTTTGACACTGTCGAAGTCAAAAATATTACATAGAGAGAACCTACAGACTCCACACATTATGAGTCGCTATGCTTGCAAATAAGCGCAGCGAGCACAGCAATATATGGTAACATACGCATTTACACAGACATGCCACAAAGATAGATTCGACACATATTTCATACAGCACATAAATTGAACATCTCAAGGGCCAGACATCATAATGTTTTAAATTATATAATGGAGTAACGTCATGTATGTGTATTATTGGAGCAGAGCAAGATGGACATGTCGTGCTTGGTGTCAAAGTAACCAGATTAATGTGTGTATCAATTTGATGCCTGTTATTAAGTTGTAGCACATTGCAATTAGTAGATATGATTGAATGTATGAATATAAAGCCACAATTCTGAAGAGAACAATGGACATTCCATTGAAAGCATGTGAACAGGAAACTCAGGCCAGCCCTTTTGATGTCTTCAAGGCTTGCATATGAACTGACCAATGACTCATCATGAATGAGAAAGTTCCCTCCCTTAGACACAAGAGATCTGTGCACGCCCCCAAGAGATTCAGTGTATTGCTGAACACACACATACACACAGTTGGCCTTTTGTCCCGGATGATGATGGAGATGCTGTCTGTCCAGTGGCTGCATGATTTTACAGAGAGAGAGAGTGATATGGAGCGTAGTGAGCATTTGAGCAAAATATGGTGATGTATTACTGGCCGTGTCTGTATTTGAATTAGTTTGTAATAACTGCTTATTGTATAAATTGTAACCATGTAACTATATATATATATATATATATATATATATATATATATACTGTACATTGTGATATATTGAATACATATCCTTTTAATAACAAATATATACATCAATGAGCTTTGGAACTCAGATAATGTGTGGGTGTATTATTTACTCTTATGGGATGTAGTGTTTTTGCGACGTATAGCGCACATTCAAAGCATATGGTAATAAGATGTGCAGGCATCCAAAGTATATAATAGAGCTGGCATTTTAAATATTTGTTAGAAAATAATTTGACTTTTACAACACTAAAGATGCTGACTTGGTGGATAAAAACCTAAATTGCCGTCGCTTTACTTCTGAGGGCACCTCTTCAACATCATACTTCTTTGATGCATCCCCATCATCTTTGTTGTGGATATGGATGCATTGAGGATGACAAATCTTTCTGCTTCTTCCAGAAGTTAATTGATTCCATCATCTGTGTTTTCAAAAAGTGCATCTATAGCAATAGTTGGGTCAAGAAAACAAGCAGCCCCTGCAAGTGGAGAGAACTTTGCCTCATTGCTGCTGCTGTGACTGTGCCACATTATACATGTGGTGATGTGGGTCCTGTTCTTCTTACCTGGCCTGAAATGGTGTTAATTTTAAGTGTGTCTCCTCTCCCCCTGGCTGGGTCTCCTCAGTCCTTGTCAGTGCTGCTGTCAGTGCTGTGATTACGAGTAAGCATGCTGTGATGCTTGATAAAGCTGGGCCCTGAATTGTAGCTCTGTCACCTCAATCTCCAGTCCACTTCACAGTGTACACAGATGCCCCACTCCGCCTCTGAGTCACCACAAGGCCCGCCTGACCACGTCTGTACGTGGCATCCTGCAGTGCTTCCTGGGTACGTTACAGTATCGTGAGACATGCGACATCCTGACAAAAAAATAATAATAATTTTCGTCTCGTCAATATTCGTCAGGACATCATGGACTAATAATTTGTCATCATTTTCGTTACGAAGAATTTTCTATTTTTGTTGTCATTACATTTTAGTCATTAAAAAAAACCTTTGTCAATGAATAGTTTTCATCGGAATTTTCGTTGATGCAATTAACACTGAGTCTAGCACGCCATGCAGTAAGCCGTATTGCAGCATGCTGCATCACAGCAAAGATGAGCATGGCTACATCTGTACATTATATGGACCAAATTCTCAACAGTAGTCATGCCCCATATTTACAATTTTTTAAGTTTTATATTTAATGTCATCTTTTACAGTACGTTCAAATTTCTAGTTCTAATTAAATCATTTTCTATGTATTTCTGAATAAGGGGTTTCCATGAAAATGTCATGTTGTGAAAAACAGATCTCACATAAATCTTTTTTTTATATATAATTTGGCTGTATACAGTACATATTTTTATTCTGTGTTTCCTACTGCACTGATTTAATTAAATATCAAAAGCATAAAGTTACCTTTATGTGCATCATAAAAGCATCTGTGTGTAATAGAATAGACAAGCAGATCCATTCACATAACAACTTCTTGTAATTTTATTCCAAAATGTTTTCCTTATGATCATCTCTCCATATTCTCTTGGGTCTTTACCAAATGTTCTTCTGACAATTAGCATGACTGTTAGATAAAAACAAACAGTGATGAATATAGGTAATGGAGAACAAAAAAGAAACACCTGGAGCACTTAGTGTCAATTATTATGTAATCAGTTGAACAGAAATTAATGTTTCTATATATGCAAAGACAATACGCAGAGTTTCTGGTTTGCTACATAGTTTTAACTCATTACAAAACTTTTTCACAGCTTGCTTACTTCATTGGCTTTATGTTATATCAGACTTCTAATTACTAACTACCTGCTCTCCTTGTCAATGCAATCCTCAATATCCCATGTGTGTGATATTTTGCATATCAGTAGAAGTGCACAGTTTAGTGATAGAGGGCTTTTATGTGACAAATCATTCATATAGTATATCGTTCATAAATCCGTATTAGTTCATTGTGCTGTTGTGCTGTTCAATATGGTTGCATTTGAATTGGCGGGTGGGTGACAGATAGACAATGCCTCTGAGAGGCAAGCTTGGGTACTTGGGGGTGTCTGCCCTGCACAGACGTGCTCATACAGAGGCCTGGGTAATTTGAACCCGCACCATTGGTTCTCTACAGAGAACAGTTGCTTATGTTTACATAGTAATACTGATTTGTCCTATATGGGACAATTTACTGTAGCTCCATAGTAGGTCACATTTAGTGTGAGGTCCTACAGAAGGTATGAGATGCACAGCAGCAGTGGCTATTCAGATGAGTAAAAATAATAATGGAATAAAGTTAAACTGAAAGAGGGATGATTATTGGTAGGTGTGAGAGGCTGTCATGCCTTCCAGCATAGTTTTGTCTAAACCCATTGTACTTCTGTGTAACAGTAATCTGTGTATTCTACGCCCTCCAGTGCTCAGCACAGAAATAGATAAAAGTTGATCCATTTTGGCCCTCCTAACTTGTTCTAGCTAGTCTAGCAATGCATTCTGGGCCAATGGAGCTGTGAGCAGCCATTTCCATTTCTCACATGATCTTAGGCAGACATACTTTAGATGAGCCCAGCCTGGGATGGCATTTGTTGGTGAGTGTCTGACATTGAATGTGCCGCCATAGACCTGCTTAGCAATGTACAGTATGCTAGCTGTATTAGTAGCTCTGTAGCCTATTCTAGCGGATGCAATGTTATGTTTGAATACTCCATGTTATGTACGTCATATGTTTGCCTTTCCTTATTTTTTATGTGCATGTTGTAATTGTATCTTATTTTCACTCACAGTTTTACCAAATATATTGCAAAAACTAATATCTCAAACACTTATATGCACACATGCAATTTCCTTTACTAAATAATAAATACCGTTCATCAGATATCGCATGTGAGAGGGATTATTGAAAAGTAAAGGTGGTTATACTGTAGGCTTCAAATGCATCAAAGAGGCTTAGGGACAGATGTATTAAGCCTTGAAAGGTGATAAATTGCACGTTGATAAATTACCAACCAATCAGCTCCTATCATTTATCAAAACCAGCCAGAGACAGCTGATTGGCTGGTGCTTTATCACTGTAAAATGTATCACTTTTCAAGGCTTAGTACATTATACCGTTAGTGAGAGGCGGAAGAGGGCCTATAGAAGAAAAATATAAGTTCTTTATGGGTATGTGTGTAGTTCAGCACATGGGAAATGGAGCAAAATTTTGTTTTTTTAGTTTCAGCACATTGGATGAAAACTGAGCAGATGAAAGAACATCATTGGGCCCCACTCACTGTATGGCCCCATAGCAGCCACATGCAGTGCTTATGCCCCTAAATTAACTGAAATAAAGAAGAAAATAAAGAATGATACATTTATGAACAGGTGCTGATGACTATCTTCTTTCTTATTAGACATAAAACTTACCACAGTTATAACAATAAGTAGAATATTTGTTATTCACAGATACTATGTTTATATATATATATATATATATATATATATATATATATATATATATATATATAAAAATATCTGTATATGTGTGTATATGTGTATATATATATATATATCTCCATAACAGGATCAATTCTTCTGCACATAGTTTTTGAAGAGACCTCTGCTGACTTCCTTCAAAAACTGTGTGCAAGTGTACCTAGAAGAATAGATGCTGATCTGAAGTCAAAGGGTGGTCACACCAAATATTGATTTGACTTAGACTTCTCTTCCGTTCATTCACTTTGTTAATTGATACAAATAAACTATTAACACTTCTATTTTTGAAAGCATCCCTACTTTGCAGCATTTTTTCCACACCTGCCTAAACTTTTTGCACAGTAATATATGTGTATATAATATTTTTTTTTTTTTTTATTTATTCTAATATTTTTATTCTAACATTGTCTCCCTGTTGACTGGATGGCTCTGGAATGGATTTCTCCCTTGTTGGAGAGGGATGACCCCATACTTAACAACCATACCAAATTCATTTCCACATTCCGGAAGATCTTTGATGAACCCGGACACGTTTCCTCAGCTTCTGCAGAAATTATGCGCATACGGCAAGGAAATAGAACTGTAGGACAATACTTTGTGCAATTTTATACCCTTGCCTCTGAATTATGGTGGAATGAGGCTAGTTTCATTGTTCTGTAATGGACTGAGTGCTTGAAAGATAATCTGGCGTCTCGGGATTTGCCTACTGAGTTGGACGACTTGATCTCACTATGTAATAAAGTTGACCTGAGGTTCCAAGAATGCCAAGTCGAGAAGGGCCAGAGTGAGCGATTTCAGCCTCCAGTTGCATCTCCTCCACTACCCATTCTATCAGCTCCAGATTGCACAGGGGACCCCTGCAAATCAACTGGGCTCACCTGACTCCTGAGGAGCGGCTGAAGCGCCGCCGTGAAAACCTGTGTATGTACTGCATTGAATCTGGTCATCTAGTTGTCGAAATTTCCACTCCTAACCCAATTGACTGTGAGACAATTCAAATATTCTCTTGGTGAAAGTCCTACTTTTCATCTTGCCTGTCCAAGAATTGCCCATTCGGAATATCTGTTGTGACCCTCCAGATTCCTTACCTCTTCAATACTCTTCAAAACATTCTACCTCCCCATAGACCCTGGGACTGTTCGATAGAGTTAATGCCCGGGAAGATACCTCCTCGAGGACGAATTTACCCATTATCTGCTCCAGAAACCAAAGGTATGTCTGAATATATTTAGGTAAATCTAAATAAAGGATTCATCCGCCCATCCAAATCCCTTGCCGGAGCGAGGTTTTTCTTTGTAAGCAAGAAAGATGGAGGTCTTCGCCCCTGCATCGACTACAGGAACTTAAACGAAATCACCATTAAAAATTGCTATCCGTTACCATTGATCACAGAGCTTTTCGATAGATTAAAGGGGCCTACAATTTGATATGAATTTGTGCTGGAGACAAATGGAAGACAGCGTTCAATACGAGAGATGGGCACTAGGAATATCTAGTTATACCGTTTGATCTCAGCAACGCCCCCGCTGTCTTCCAAAACTTCGTTAATGAGATCTTTCATGACATGCTCTACAAATCTGTAGTTGTCTACCTGGATGATATCTTAATTTTTTCATCAGATATTCAGTCTCACCAGCAACAGGTTTTTGAAGTATGAGAAGTGTGTGTTTGAAGCAACCTCCATTCCGTTACTCGGTCATATAATCTCAGCCATTAGTCTCCAAATGGATCCCGAAAAGATTTGAGCCATTCTTAATTGGGTTTAGCCCACCAAAAATTTCTGGGTTTTGCTAACTATTATCGCAAATTCATCAAGGGGTTTTCTACCATAGTTGCCCCCATTGTGGATCTAACCCGTAAAGGAGCCAATCCTTGATTCTGGTCTTTCGATGCAGTCTCCGCCTTTCAACTTCTCAAGCAGTACTTTGTCACAGCACCAGTCCTTCATCAACCGGACATTAACAAACCATTTCTTTTGGAAGTAGATGCCTCTTCCGAGGCAGTATGGGCAGTTCTTTCTCAAAGAGCTCCAGCCAACTCTTTTTCCCCACTTTGGCTACTTTTCAAGAAAATGTTTGCCTGCTGAAAAGAATTATACCATTGAGGAACAGGAACTGTTAGTGGTAAAACTTGCTCTTAAAGAGTGGTGTCATCTCCTGGAGAGATCTTTACATCCTGTAACCATATATACCGACCACAAGAATCTTGTCTTCTTAAAAAATCTTCACTGCCTCAATCCTAGGCTGGCTCGATGGGCTCTCTTTTTTTCTCATTTTAACTTCATCTTGTCATACCGTCCTGGTTCTCAGAATAAAAAAGCTGACGCACTTTCGTTCTCTCAGTTCTGAGGGAAATCCAGAAGTTCAACCTCCAAGTCCAGTTTTGAATACTATAATCTTTGCAGCAACCAGTATTCAACCTCCTACTGGAAAAAATGTTGTATCCCCTAATCTTTGAAAGAAACTTCTTCTTTGGGCTCACACATCCCGTTTCTCTGGACATGTCAGAATCCATAAGACTCTAGAGTTTGTACAACGGTCTTACTGGTGGCCTTCCATAAGATCCGATGTCATTGATTTTGTGTCTTCCTGTATCAAGTGCTCTTGGCATAAAACACCTTGTCAAGCACCTTTGGGACCATTGCAACCTTTTTCCTCACCAACCTTGGACACACTTGTCCATGGATTTTTTTACAGACTTGCCTAGCTCACAAGGTTTCACTACAATCTGGGTGATCATTGACCATTTTTAAAAAATGGCTAATTTTGTTTCCCTCAAGGGTTTTCTTACTGCTCCGGAGTTGTCTCATCTCTTCATTTATACTATCTTCAAGTTATGTGGACTTCCTACAGAGGTCATATCAAATCCTGGAGTACACTTTGTGGAGTACAGTTTGTGACCAATTTTTGGAAAGTTCCCTGCTCAGTGTTCCCGATCAAGCTGAAATATTCTACAGCATACCACCCCCAGACCAACGGTCAAATGGAGAGAGTGAATCAGAATTTGGAAACCTTTTTATGACTCCATTTATCTTCATCTCAAGATGATTGGGTGGAGCTTTTTCCCTGGGCAGAATTTACCCACAATAACTCATACCATTCTTCTTCAAAGACCACTCCGTGCTTCATTGTCTACAGTATGCATCCCCGAGTCCCAGAATTTCTTAGTCTACCTACTCAGGATCTTCCAACAGTTGAATCTTCTGTTCAGCAATTTTCTAAAATCTGTAGACAAGTACATACTGATCTTTGCAAATCCTCTAGACGGTACTAGTTTTGGGCAGACAAAAGGAGACATGCTGTGCCCAGTCTTAAGGTTGGAGATCTGGTGTGCCTTCCAACTCAGAACCTGAAGCTTCGAGTTCTAACCAGGTGTTGTGGCCGGATCCTCTGCGGTGGGTGGCGCCGGCTGGCGGGAGCAGGTGGCCAATGATTTGATTGAAGTCCAGGGAGGAGGAGGCCAGGTGACATCAAAGAGGAGCTTAGTGCAGCTGCAGTGCGGGTGGCACTGGGCTCAGGGCACCGCCACCTTGGTCTGATCACATGCTCAGCAAAGGCCAATAAGAGGCCTGATTCAGACAATCCTGCTGCAGCTATCTTGGGAAAGGGCACGGTGTATCTGGAAGCATTCTGAGGCATTATGACACCAGTGTAATGTCTTCTGCAGCTAATCTGCATGCTAGTGCTTTGTGCTCCCAGTTTCCAGTGTGTGCCCTTGCTCCTCATTCCTGTTGTTATTGCAGTCCCAATTTCTGGTTCCTATCCACCTAGCTCTCACACTCCTAGACCCAAATGGCTCCGAGTGGTCCAACTACTGACATCATCCTGCTTCAGCCGCCTCTGATACTGCTTCAGTCCGCAAAGGAGTGACTCAGCCCCTGATCATGGTAAACTGGTTCCTACGCTTATCCCAGTGGAGCCAATTCGGCTCTTCAGTACCTTCAGCATATTTTCCTTCTTCATTTTTAAAGGCTACATCTTGAATAATGCACTTCATGAGAAGGAACTTTATTCAGCCAGCCCGCTTCCATCCTGGAGAGATCGTCTCCCAGTCTGAACTTCGCTCAAAGGCACTAGTACCATCTGACACCTCGGTGCTAACACAGAACTTCATCCAACCAAGACCACTCCACCCCAAAGAGTCACCTCCCATCCTTAACCCAGTTTGGAAACACCAGTCCTGGCTAGTATATCCCTGACACTTTCAACCACACCCACTAACTGTCCTACACTCTGTGACCAAATATGTTCTAAAAAATTGTTTGGAATGGGAAGTCCCTACAAATGAAGCAAATATTCAGTTCTCAAAACCCAACTTTCCTTCATATTTGGAGAACCTGTCTAAAGATATCTTTTGAGACATAGGTCCTAACTAATGTTTGTACGCAATGGCTGATGTTCATACAATGGAGTGATTATCAGCAGTATGTACATGTACTGCAATCGTAATGCGCATGTGCCTCTGTGATCTTGCACACAATGAGGGTTTACTCGCAGAGTGATTGATAGGAAGGGACCATTTGGGGAGTAAATGGGGAGTTTACGGGGAGTGGTTAGAAAAAACACAGATGTGTCATGCCCATTTTCAGGGAGTGTATCTGCAGTCAGCTGCGAATTCATATGTGCAAAAACATGGTACCTGCATCTGTACAGCTGTGTCCAATCTGCGTAGCCATAAGCCTAGCTTTAGCCTTAATTCCTCATTTGTGTGCGTACGCTGCAAATGTGTTTGCAATGGCTTCAGTGGTGGTCTATTTTCATTTCTGGGTGGCAGCACTTGTTAAAATTAGTAGTTCAGCAACCTAAAAAAAAGCATTGCAATTGCATTTGCGTACAAACATGATTATATATTACATAGTCCTAACTCCATCATAAAATCTTGAATCCCATGGATTTTCTTTGAGATATTCAATAAAATGTGTTTTCACATATTGGCCCTCATTCCGAGTTGTTCGCTCGGTATTTTTCATCGCATCGCAGTGAAAATCCGCTTAGTACGCATGCGCAATGTTCGCACTGCGACTGCGCCAAGTAACTTTACTATGATGAAAGTAATTTTACTCACGGCTTTTTCTTCGCTCCGGCGATCGTAATGTGATTGACAGGAAATGGGTGTTACTGGGCGGAAACACGGCGTTTCAGGGGCGTGTGGCTGAAAACGCTACCGTTTCCGGAAAAAACGCAGGAGTGGCCGGGGAAACGGTGGGAGTGCCTGGGCGAACGCTGGGTGTGTTTGTGACGTCAACCAGGAACGACAAGCACTGAAATGATCGCACAGGCAGAGTAAGTCTGGAGCTACTCTGAAACTGCTAAGTAGTTAGTAATCGCAATATTGCGAATACATCGGTCGCAATTTTAAGAAGCTAAGATTCACTCCCAGTAGGCGGCGGCTTAGCGTGTGTAACTCTGCTACATTCGCCTTGCGACCGATCAACTCGGAATGAGGGCCCTTGTGTATTTATGAGTTCGGGTGCTCTGCAGTGAAATGCCAATGGTTCCACCTACGCATTTCACCAATGTATCAGGCTTTGTCAGGAATTTATAGTTTTATAATGAGTGTCATTTGAATATTTTTCACTATTGGGAATTTGGAAAACGGATTTATTGTAGTATGTAAGCTTATAATAACATACTGCATATTTAACAAAACAGGGAAATCATTAAAATCATCTCCCACCCCTCCCTTCTCTTTCTATGCCACTCATCGCACTGTAAACTACTCTCTCCTTATTGTGCCAAAATATGTACCAATACTGTATTTAAAAAATTCATGGGTAACATCAATTGGTGAGCTTTCTAATATTTTATACTTTTAACTAAGTTTGCATAGTGTGCTCATTTAAAAAAATTGACTCTGAAGCTATTTGGTTTATGAGGTGTAACAGTGGCAACCAGATGCTTTATACTTATGGGCTAAGTTGCTAAATATAGCAATACATATTATCAAACTGTCACAGGGGGAGATGTACTAAGCCTTGGAGAGTGATAAAGTGGGGAGAGATAAAGTACCAGCCAATCAGCTCCTAACTGCAACGTTACAGGCTGAGTTTCAAAAAGGACAGTTGGGAGTTTATTGGTTGATACTTTACCTCTTTTCACTTTATCACTCTACAAGGCTTTGTACATCTGCCCCTGTATGTGATATATTGTTTAAATATTTTAACAGGTCAATCCTATGAAAGACATCGTGGATGCAAGTAAAGGCATAGATCCCCGAATGAAAATCTGTGAGTCGGGCACTAAAAAGTGCCGCAAGGGACTGTGAACCCAATAACAACCCTAAATGGCTTTCTAGTTGAGCTACAGGAGTGAATAAGTGCCAGTTGGCTGCGACTGACCCTTTATAAAACACATGGCCTTATTATAGGTCACAGGACAAGACTGCAGCATAGGAAACTAACAGGATTTACGCTTGGGGGTTTAGAATTACAAAACATTGATGTGCAGAGTCTTGGTGTTGTCCTGGATAGTGGCTTGACACATACACATCATATATCATCCACAATCAAATTTCCTTTTTCTTTCATATGAGGAACAAGCACTTAATTTCCTAGAAGATCTGCTAAAGTCATACATGCACTTGTATTATCACGCCAGGACTACTGCAATGCCCTCTGCCTTTACCTCCAAGTAAAAGAATTGCACCGCTTGCACATGGTACAAAATGCAGCTGCCAGACTATTAACCAAGTAGCCCCATTCCATCCACATACTGTAACTACCATTTCCTACTCCCTTCACTAGCTACCTGTAAGATGGCAAATCTTTTTAAAGATTGGCTTACTCACTTTCAAAGCCCTACATGACTAGGGCCCAAGGTACTTGAAGCAGCTTCTGATTCCTTACTGTCCTACTCGATTACTATGATCTGTAGTTGTAGGACTATTAACATGACCTATAATCTCCCTAAATTCATCTGGGGGTCTAGCTTTCAGCTTCATGGCTCTCACTCTATAGAACTATCTTCCTCGCATAGTTTGAGAAGTCTCCGCTCTAGAATCCTTCAAAAATAGACTGAAGACTTACCTACACATTTACTCAAGCAATTCACTAATATCCACTATTAAGTTTGTTTTGTATTTCTCTTGAGTCCTAAAGGATGCTGGGGTCCAATTTAGTACCATGGGGTATAGACGGGTCCCTTGGGAGCCACTGAAACTTTAAGAGTTTAACAGTGTGGGCTGGCCCCTCCCTCTATGCTCCTACTACCAGACCCAGTTTAGAAAATGTGCCCGGAGGAGCCGGTCACAGCTAGGGGAGCTCTTAGAAGTTTTTCTAGTTTTATTATTTTCTGAATTTGTTAGGTTACAGGAAGGCTGCTGGCAACATCCTTGCTGCTTCGTGGGACTTAGGGGGAGAGTAGGAACCAACTCTTGAAGTTAATGGTTCTCTATTTCCGCTGACAGGACACTGAGCTCCTGAGGGTGTTGATCGCAAGCCCACAAGGCGACTGCTCACTCCCGCAGCACGGCCGCCACCCCATAACAGAGCCAGAAGAAAGAAGAATGGTGAGTACAGCGCCGGCGGGAATGGCGGCATAAGGGTGGGAGCGCAGCTCTGACAAGCTGCGCTCCAAGTTGGCTCAGCAACATGGTTTAAGCACTTGAGGGGCGTCCTGAACCAGCGCACATGCCCTACACTGATCACCGCTGCTAACAGGGGCTTGTCCCACTGTTAGCAAATAAATCCTCAGGCCAGTATAATCACACAGTGCGGGAAGCCGCACGCCATCACAGGGGGCACGGCTTCTCCTCAGAGTGGTTCCAGCTCTCACCAGCACCATATTCTCCCTGCAGATCTGATTAACAGGATGCTGACAGGGAACTCTGCCCTCCACATAACTCCAGCTATCCTCTGTGGTACCATGGTGTTATAGACAGAGGGGAGTGTGTTACTGGTGTTAATTAATCTATCAAGGTTAATTGATCAGCGCCGGGCTTTTATCATAATAACTGCCTATACAGGTGCTGTGTGGCTGGCTCCTTATACTCTGTGACTCTCTGAAGATACTCTGGGGGAAACTGTGTCTGACATTTTCCTATATGTGTGTAAGTGTGCATATCCCACATTACCATGTCTAAGAACTCTGTCTCCTGTGCTGCAGAGTGTTTATCTTCTCCTGAAGAGTCTCTTCTATGTACTCAGGACTGTAATATGCTTTCTCAGCCTTCCGAATCCAAACCCCCATGGGTGAATCCTTTAAGGGGAATGATATCACAAATTTCAACTAGGATATCACATAATGAGAAAGAGACGCAGTTTTTTAAAACATCTGTGGAGGGTTTGACATACTCAGTCCCCACTGCTTCATCTAAGACCCCCCTGCATACCCACAAAAATGTACACTTGCCCAGATAATGCAAGTTGACACTGATACAGACTCTGATACAGGGGATGGTGAGGGGGATATGCAGGGGGAGATGCATCACTCGCTAAGGGGGTGCAACTGATGATTGAAGCCATTAGGAATATTTTACATATTACTGAGAAGGTACCTGAACAGGTAGAGGAATCTTATTTTACTGATAGATAAATCCTGAAAAATCCTCCCTTACTTTCCCGGCTTCTAAGGAATTTAATTCTTTCTTTTAAAAATCCTGGGAAAACCCAGAGAAAATATTCCAGATCCCTAAAAGGGTTCTCATTCCTTTCCCTTTTCCTATGGAGGACAGGAAAAAGTGGGAAAAACCCCCCCATAGTTGACGCTTCTTTATCCAGGTTGTCAAAGAAGGTGGTTTTACCTGTCCCTGGTTCAACCGCTTTAAAAGACAAGGCTGACCACAAGATTGAGACTACACTTAAATCAAAATACACAGCTACCATTGTAGCTTTACGGCCCACCATTGCTTGTGCTTGGATTTCTAAAGCCATTTTAAAGTGGTCAGGCACATTACTTGAGGATTTAGATACCATGGATAGGTGTGACATTGACTTGTTTTTGTGTCACATACAGGATTCTGCAGGTTTCATGGTGGAGGCTTGGCATGCTGAATGCGAGGGCTACTTCCATGGCAGTCTCGGCACGCAGAGGACTCTGGTTATGCCAATGGACTGCGAATGCAGAATCCAAGAAAAGTGTGGAGAATCTACCTTTCACAGGTCAGGCTCTGTTTGGGGATGCATTGGATACGTGGATTTTCATGGCTTGTGTGGGTAAGTCAAATTTTCTTCCCTCAGCAGCACCACAGGCTAGGAAACCGTATCCTACATCTACGCTTCAGTCCTTTCGGACCACAAAGTCTAAGAAGTCCAAAACCCCTGGCAGGTGGGAGCAAGAGTAAAAGATTTCAGTCACATCTGGCCGTTATCATGCCTGGACCCCTGGGTAACAGATATTGTTGTCCAGGGGTACAGACTGGAGTTTCAAGATCTCCCACCTCACAGATTCTTCAAATCAGGCTTGCCAGGTTTGCTGACAGAAGGGGTTATACTACAGGATGCCATTAAAAAATTGGTTCAAACAAATGTCATTGTTCCAGTTCCACCTCACCTACATCACAAAGGTTATTACTCAAACCTATTTGTGGTACCGAAACCGGACGGTTCGGTAAGGCCAATATTAAACCTAAAGTCTTTGAACCCTTATTTGAGGGTCTTCAAATTCAAGATTGAGTCTCTGGGAGCGGTGTTCTCAGGTCTGGAGGAGGGGAAATTCCTAGTATCCCTAGATATCAAGGATGCATACCTTCACATTCCGATCTGGCCACCTCACCAGGCTTATCTCAGATTTGCGCTGCTGGACTGTCACTATCAATTCCAGGTACTGCCATTTGGCCTCTCCACAGCACCGAGGGTGTTCACCAAGGTCATAGCAGAGATGATGCTACTCCTTCAAAGACAGGGAGTGAACATAATTCCTTAATTCCATATCTGGATGATCTGCTAATAAAAGCATCTTCCAGGGTGAAGTTGTTGCAGAGTATTGCTCTATCAACTCGACTACTCCAGGATCATGGGTGGATCCTGAACCTACCAAAGTCACATTTGGAACTGATAAGGAGACTGCCCTTCCTGGGGATGATCCTTGACACGGAAGGGCAGAGGGTGTTTCTACCACTGAAGAAAGTGTTGGGGATCAAATCAATGGTCCGGGATGTCTTGAAGCCAGCCCGTGTATCGGTTCATCAGTGCATTTGCCTTCTGGGAAAGATGGTGGCCTCTGATGAGGCTCTACAGTATGGAAGATTCCATGCACAGTTCTTCTAGCTGGATCTCCTGGACAAGTGGTCGGGCTCACATCTTCACATGCACCAGCGGATATGCCTGTCGCCGAAGCCAGGATTTCCCTCCTATTGTGGCTGCAGACTTCTCACCTGCTTGAGGGCCGCAGGTTCGGGATTCAGAACTGGATTCTTCTAACCATGGATGCAAGCCTCAGAGGTTGGGGAGAAGTCACCCAGGGGAAAAACTTCCAAGGAAGGTGGTCAAGTCAGGAATCTGTCCTTCCAATAAACATGCTGGAACTAAGGGCCATATACAATGGCCTTCTACAAGCGGCACATCTTCTGCAAGATCAAGCCATTCAGGTTTAGTCGGACAATGTCACAGTGGTGTCCTACGTAAACAGACAGGGCGGAACGAAGAGCAGAGTCGCAATGTCAGAGGTAACGAGAATTCTCCTTTGGGCAGAAAGGCACGCACTGACGCTGTCAGCAATCTTCATTCCAGGAGTGGACAGCTGGGAAGCGGACTTCCTCAGCAGACACGATCTCCATCCAGGAGAATGGGGCCTCCACCCGGAGGTGTTCGCAGAGGTAACAAGCCGGTGGGGCGTACCTCACATAGACATGATGGCCTCTCACCTCAACAAGAAGGTACTGTTCCAGGTCATGAGACCCACAAGCAGTGGCGGTGGGCTCCCTGGTAACTCTGTGGGTGTTCCTCTCAGTGTATGTGTTCCCTCTACTCCCAAGGATTCTCAAGCTAATAAAAAGAACAAGAGTTCAGGCGATCCTCATTGCTCTGGACTGGCCGTGAAGGGCATGGTACGCGGACCTTCTGCACTTGCTGCTGGAAGTTCCGAGGCCTCTTCCTCTCCGTGAGGACCTTCTTCAACAGGGGCCGTTCGCCTATCAAGACTTACCGCGTCTACGTTTGACGGCATGGAGGTTGAACGCCAAATCTTAGCTCGGAAGGGTATTCCAAACAAGGTCATTCCTACCTTGATACAGGCAAGGAAGGGAGCAATGTCTAAACATTACCATCGCATTTGGAAAAAAATATGTGTCTTGGTGTGAATCCAAGAAGTTTCCTACGATGGAGTTTCAACTGGGATGGTTTCTCCTTTTTCTGCAAGCAGCTGTGGATGTGGGCCTATGCTTGGGCTCCATAAAAGTCCAAATTTCGGCCTTGTCCATTTTCTTCCAGATACAATTGGCTGCTCTCCTGGAGGTTCATACTTTCTTGAAAGGGGTTCTGCACATCCATCCACCCTTTGTGCCTCCGACGGCAGCTTGGGATCTTAATGTGGTGTTGCACTTCCTGCAATTGGATTGGTTTGAGCCTTTACAGGAGGTGGATGTCAAGTTTCTTACTTGGAAAGCGGTCACACTGTTGGCATTGGCATCTGCTAGATGTGTGTCTGAATTGGGGGCATTGTCATGCAAGAGCCCCTACTTGGTTTTCCATGAGGATAGAGCTGAGCTCCGTACGTGTCAGCAATTTCTTCCCAAGGTTGTGTCTGCTTTTCATATCAACCAACCTATTGTGGTGCCAGTGGCCACTGACTCCTTAATTACCTCATGATCCTTGAAAGTTGTGAGGGCCTTGAAAGTATATGTGTAGAGAACTTCTCGTCACAGGAAGTTGGTCACTCTGTCCTTGATGATCCCAACAAGGTTGGGTGTCTTGCTTCTAATCAATTTCTCGCTGGATCAGGTTTACTATCCAGCATGCTTATTCTACGGCAGACCAGCCAAGTCCAAAATCTGTTAAGGCCCACTCTACTCGTAAGGTGGGTTCTTCCTGTGCGGCTGCCTGGGGTGTCTCGGCTTTGCAGCTTTGCCGAGCAGCTACTTGGTCAGTGTCAAACACGTTTGCTAAGTTTTACAAGTTCGATACTTTGGCCTCTGAGGACCTAAAGTTTGGTCAATCACCACTCTCCCTCCCGTACTGGGAGCTTTAGTACATCCCCATGGTATTAAACTGGACCCCAGCATCCTCTAGGACGTAAGAGAAAATAGGATTTTAATTACCTACCGGTAAATCCTTTTCTCGTAGTCCGTAGAGAATGCTGGGCGCCCACCCAGTGCTTCATATTCCTGCATTGTTACTTGGTTCAGTATTGTTGTTTCAGCTGTTGCTGAATTGTTCCAAGTTGGTTAGCTTAGCTTTCCTTCTGTTATGTGTGAGCTGGTGTGAATCTCACCACTATCTGAGTTTTCCTTCTCTCGAAGTATATCCGTCTCCTCGGGCACAGTTTCTAGACTGGGTCTGGTAGGAGGGGCATAGAGGGAGGGGCCAGCCCACACTGTTAAACTCTTAAAGTGCCAGTGGCTCCCAAGGGACCCGTCTATACCCCATGGTACTAAATTGGACCCCAGCATCCTCTATGGACTACAAGAAAAGGATTTACTAGTAGGTAATTAAAATCCTATTTTTGTGCTGTAAACGCAAATGTAAAGCACTTTGAGTCCTATTAGGAGAAAAGTGCTATCCCTGTATAAGTAACATTGTTGTTATTATTATTATTATTATAAGAGGTGCGAGTTCCAATGCCATTGCCGACATTTATGCGCCACAGCAATGGCACTTTTCACAGGGAATAAGATTGACCCCTTAGAATGTAATGCTGGCCATATACTAGGACGATATCGTGCATACCTCCCAACATGACCCTCTCCAGGATGGACACAATGCTCTGCTCCTGAACTTTTCTCTTAATGTATGATTGCCGGCACCTGTGTTGAACAGGTGATGGCAATCATACATTAAGAGGGAAGTCCAGGAGCAGAGCATTCTGTCCCTCCTGGAGAGGGTCACGTTGGGAGGTATGATCGTGTGCGAATGTACGATTTCGACGCCTCGACTGCTGCATCATGTACACATCATGCATTATTTGAGTATGATTACGACGTGATGCATGGTCCTGCGGATCGAACATTGCATCCTCTGATCATACGTACAGCCCATATTATCCATCATAATAATATGCACATCATATCATGGGCTTAATTCAGACCTGATTGCAGCAGCAAATTTGTTAGCTAATGGCCAAAACCATATGCAGTGTAGGGGGGGGGGGGGGGGGGCAGATATAACATATGCAGAGAGAGTTAGATTTGGGTGGTGTGTGTTCAAACTGAAATCTTAATTGCAGTGTATAAATAGAGCAGCCAGTATTTACACTGCACAGAAACAATATAACCCATCCAAATCTAACTCTCTGCAAATGTTATATCTGCCAAACCTGCAGTGCACATGGGCCCTCATTCCGAGTTGATCGCTCGCAAGGCGAATTTAGCAGAGTTGCTCACGCTAAGCCTACGCCTACTGGGAGTGTATCTTAGCTTCTTAAAATTGCGAACGATGTATTCGCAATATTGCGATTCCAAACTACTTAGCAGTTTCAGAGTAGCTTCAGACTTACTCGGCATCTGCGATCAGTTCAGTGCTTGTCGTTCCTGTTTTGACGTCACAAACACACCCAGCGTTCGCCCAGACACTCCCCCGTTTCTCCGGCCACTCCTGCGTTTTTTCCGGAAACGGTAGCGTTTTTTCCCGCACGCCCATAAAACGGCCTGTTTCCGCCCAGTAACACCCATTTCCTGTCAATCACATTACGATCGCCGGAGCGATGAAAAAGCCGTGAGTAAAAATACTATCTCCATTGTAAAATTACTTGGCGCAGTCGCAGTGCGAATATTGCGCATGCGTACTAAGCGGAATTTCACTGCGATGCGATGAAAAATACCGAGCGAACGACTCGGAATGAGGGCCATGGTTTTGACCATTAGCTAACAAATTTGCTGCTACGAGCAGGTCTGTATTAGGCCCCATGTTTTAATGCATCGTTCGATTTGCATCATTTTGAGTGACATTTCCCTGTTTTCTTTCTTCTTTTTGAGAGGCACATGATCGACCATTTAACGACCTGTCATTAGCACATTGTGTGTCTTAAAATACCAAATTGTGAGGCTGGGACTACTGGGGAGTTCAAGGGAAATCGTGACATGGCTTGCATCTAATGCTGGTCATCCTGATGTATGGCCAGCATAAGAGTCAACTTAGAGGACCAGTAAATGATGTACAGCTGAACCATGAAAGTGTATACTGTATTTATGACTATTGTGTTAGCCTTCCAAAAACCATGTGAAAAGGTAAAAAGCTTTGTTTGATGGTATGTAATGATTCAGGGCTGAACCTTCTGTAAGTTGTAATAAATCTCATGTGATTGGCCCTTTAGTATAACAAAGTTCTTTTAAGAGCCAGATACATTGCTTGTGTCACTAGGAACATTTTAATTAATTTATTGCACAACACTGTGTGTGTTTATTTGCCCAGTACCCAAAGGCCCTATATAGTACATAAAATTCATTGTATGTGAATGCTGTAGATAGATAGAAAGATAGACAGACAGACACGATTTGGTTATGTAAAACAAATGTCATGTCAAATTAGGTAGATTTACAGTGGTATGAAATAAGAGCAATTTAATGTTATTTAAAGCTGGCAGCACTATATTTAATTAGAATGCCTAATATGCTGAAAACCAATTTTCTTAGTATGAATCCAAAATGTCTGAATAGTAAAAATCAGATACAAATTATTTGGAGGTTACATTAGTGCTAAGAGGTGATTATAACATCAATTACAGTAGCTTTCATTTTTTAATAAGATTTAACGCACTACACCATTTCCATTTTATATTACTTATTTGTATTTATGTTGTGATTTCTTTTTCTGTGTTAAAACCATGGAGGTCATTCCGAGTTGTTCGCTCGGTAAAAATCTTCGCATCGCAGCGATTTTCCGCTTAATGCGCATGCGCAATGTCCGCACTGCGACTGCGCCAAGTAAATTTGCTATGCAGTTAGGATTTTTACTCACGGCTTTTTCATCGTTCTGGCGATCGTAATGTGATTGACAGGAAATGGGTGTTACTGGGCGGAAACAAGCCGTTTTATGGGCGTGTGGGAAAAAACGCTACCGTTTCCGGAAAAAACGCAGGAGTGGCTGGAGAAACGGAGGAGTGTCTGGGCGAACGCTGGGTGTGTTTGTGACGTCAAACCAGGAACGACAAGCACTGAAATGATCGCAGATGCCGAGTAAGGTTGAAGTTACTCAGAAACTGCTACGAGGTGTGTAATCGCAATATTGCGATTACTTCGTTCGCAATTTTAAGATGCTAAGATTCACTCCCAGTAGGCGGCGGCTTAGCATGAGCAAATCTGCTAAAATCCGCTTGCGAGCGAACAACTCGGAATGACTTCCCATGTGAACTTTTGCTATTCAGCATGTGATTTGAAGCTTCTGTTATTATATATGCAATAAAAGAAATGTTAATTGTTATTGCATAGTTTGTTCATTTAACACCCTATATAATTTGTATGTACAATGAAACTTCCGTGCTTTAAAAAAAAAAAAAATATATATATATATATATATATATATATATATATATATTGGGAAATCAAATCAAAGTATGTCTAATCGAAAATAAAGTCAAGTACGGATGAAGTGGGTGCCCACTGGGGCAATCACCCCAGGCCCCCACACAGGATTTATGTGACCCTGCAATTAAAGAGAACAGGGGCTGCTGCAGTTGTTCTGCATGCATAGTCAGTGCTGCAGTGCATTCAGCACAGAGTGTCTTCCAACTCTCGAATTCCCTCATCAGCGTCACATGGCACATCAAGTCAGTGACTGTGATAAGAGGACTCGGGAGCTACCCTGCACTATATGCACCAGAGGCTTAGAGCCGGAAGCATACAGGAGGAGCCAACCATGGGAGTTGAGCAGAGCCAGCCCTAACCAATATGATGCCCTAGGCAAGATTTTGGATGGTGCCCCCTAGCACTGCCACTAGCACTCCTCATTTTGGTGCTCCTAACCCTCATATTTTATATATGAACACTGTGCACATTCGGCGCACAGCCCAAAAAGCAGTGTGTTCTTGCTGGGAAGGGGCATGGCCACACAATAGTAACCCCAATTAAAATGTCGCCACACAATAGTGCAACTTTATTCACATTATATCATGCGATAGTGTCCCTTATTCACGATACATCACACTGACTTGCTCCTTATTCAAGGTACATCACACCATATTGCTACACCACACAGTAGAGCACTTTATACACATAATGCCAAACATTAGTGATTAGTAATACCTGTATGCACATAATACCACACAGTGATGCCCCTTACACATATGACACACATTATTAATGTTCCTTTTAAACATAATGTGCCTTACACATTATGCCTACCTTTATTAATGCACTTATACACATAATGGCCCTCATTCCGAGTTGATCGGTCGCAAGGCGAATTTAGCAGAGTTACACACGCTAAGCCGCCGCCTACTGGGAGTGAATCTTAGCTTCTTAAAATTGCGACCGATGTATTCGCAATATTGCGATTACTAACTACTTAGCAGTTTCAGAGTAGCTCCAGACTTACTCTGCCTGTGCGATCAGTTCAGTGCTTGTCGTTCCTGGTTGACGTCACAAACACACCCAGCGTTCGCCCAGGCACTCCCACCGTTTCTCCGGCCACTCCTGCGTTTTTTCCGGAAACGGTAGCGTTTTCAGCCACACGCCCCTGAAACGCCGTGTTTCCGCCCAGTAACACCCATTTCCTGTCAATCACATTACGATCGCCGGAGCGAAGAAAAAGCCGTGAGTAAAAATACTTTCTTCATAGTAAAGTTACTTGGCGCAGTCGCAGTGCGAACTTTGCGCATGCGTACTAAGCGGATTTTCACTGCGATGCGATGAAAAAGAACGAGCGAACAACTCGGAATGAGGGCCCATGTTCCTTACACATACTGTGTGCTGCACATTATTAATGCCTTTATACACATAATGACACACATAGTACCCCTTACACATATGTCACACATTATTGATGCATTTGTACACATAATGCCCCTTACACATATGCCGAACACTATTACACAACCAACCCACCCACACAAAGCACTCACATGGCCACTAGCACTGTTTCCTCTGCCTCTGCTTGGATACAGAAGTATCCTCATACATCTTGCCTCAATACACCTTGCAGCAGGAGGTGCCTGGCGTGAGTCATCTGCTAATGTTTCAGGCTAATGTGACTAGGATGCACAAGCAGCTTCTGCTGATTAAAATTATATGTGGCATGCCTATATTCTGTTTGTGACTGTGGCTGTATCGCATACAAAATGTTATATTACAGTGATTTCCAGGAATACATTTCATATACAGATACAGCCGCAGTCACACACAGAATATAGGCATGCCGCATATCATTTTAATCAGCAAAAGCTTTTGCCCCTAGGCATTTGCCTAGTTTGCCTATGCCCAAGACTTGCTCTGGAGTTTAGCACAGAGTGGGTAACTGTATACTATACAAAGGGGGCACTGTGGAGTATATTGAAGGAGTGGTGGGAACCTATAGGAGTACACAGTTGGTCATATTGACGGGGGACACTGTGTGGCATATACTGTAAAGGATCCCTGCAGGGCATATTGAGGAAGTGGCACCATGTGGCATATAGGGGGCACTTGTGGGCATGTAAGAATTAAATTGTTATGTAATTTGCCTGGTGCTGATCGTTAGCTGCTTTAGTAGAAGCAGCCAAATATTACTGGGATAGTCAGTCCCCTCAAACCAATAAAAAGAATTGGGCCAATACTAACTAGGTGAAATTGATGTTGAAGGATCCAGCTCTTATGTAATTATTCATAATCTATAAAACAAAATTTATGCAGTGCTACAATGGGCCCATTTTATGAATTTTTATAATGTGGCAACATTGGAATACTATGTAATCTATTAATAAATGTGTATATTTTTTAAACATATTCAGCTCTCTAGCGCCAGTTCTAATTCTTTTTATTACCACTTGTGGGCATATTGGTTTGCACTGTGGGGCAAAGTAGCAAATTTATTGGTGGGGCCCCCCACAATTTTGTTACACCAGGGTCCCCATAAACCTTAATCTGGCCCTGAAAATAGTTAATCCTAAAAAGCATAAATGTACAAGTAAGGATTAAGCTAAATTGACAATTTTGAGCCATGATCAATTTAATAAGACATAGGTTCAAAACTGAATGAGGTCAGAAGGAACAAATGTTCACAATGACCTGCTTATGAATATAACTGCATGATATGAGTGTGTTGTATGACCGTTACATGAGATAAATATAAAAGGCTGGAAAAATTGATCAGAGGACCAAAGACTACCCCTTCCTGAATGCAACCTAAAGGCTTGGTCTGTCTTTTGGGAATGGTGCCCCTGGGTCCAAAGATCTTTTTTGCAGATAGACCTTGGTTCTCATGAGAAAGAAGTGATACGTGGACATTCTTAAGTAAGGTGTCTGGATACGTACCCACGATTCCAGGTCAGGGTCCTTCACAGTTCTTCTAGGTGACCCTATGGGGCTCCTAAGGCTGGAGGGTGTCTTGTATGACATTTGTGTTATATTTCTAGATTGCCAGATTTATGTTAGAACTGCATTTGTTTTGTTTAAAAGTTCAGTCTTTGCAGCATCATAAATTGTAGGAATTGCAGATAGGTCTGTTGGCTCTATTTGGGTTGAAGACAGGGAGGTGGGGAAAACAATGGTCATTGCAAGGACACATCTCAGTAGAAAATATCTGTCACAAGTTGTAGGATAAGATTGGTGTAAGGTGATCACATAATATCCAGTAAGTTTTATTCCTGTACAGACACACAGTATGTGTCCTATAGTCCATCCCTATATACCTGTTACATCAGATTATATATATATATATATATATATATATATATATATATGAAATATTATTTTTAAGGGGATACCCTGAAGATCTGAGTATCAGAAATAGTAGACGAGGGCACAGAAATTGGGATAATTACTTTAGCGTGTCTCTTAGCACTGGTAGTAAAATTATACTGTCTTTGGGAGCTTAGGCAGGGGGTACAAGGAGTTAGGAAAATACTAAATGGTGGAACAAAGGTATAATGATTTATGATGTGCACATTGTATAGGAGTTTTAGTATTCCAAACAGAGGGAGACCCCATACCCACACTTATGGGGGATCCTGCCTCCAGGAACAATTCCAGGGGTGTACATTAGAGAACCACATAAAAAAGGCACAACACACACTGACCATATTGGTGGGAACACACACATCAGACCACAATTACCTAAAGAAATTACAAGGCATTATTTGGGTATCACTGGTGTTAAATTTGCCCATGCATAAAAGAGGTACAAGAGCAAAAGCAGTGCAATATTTTTGTCTTTACAAAAGGATACAGGCGGTAATGGGAGTGCCAGTATATAAGGTAATTGAATTAAGTGAGAGGGGAAAATAATGACCTTGAAAGGGTCAGACTATACATAAGGTATTTGTGACCAGAAAACCATACGGGGGCACTATGGTAACTGTGACCAGTAACCCATATGGGGGCACAGGGGTGCAAGGGTATAGCAGATCAAGCGCCCAAGACCCCCATTGAGATAGTCAGACAAAAGGAAGGTCCTGAAGCCATTAAGGGAAAACAAAACATATTCAAAAGTGTAGCATTTCCCTCTCAGGGGACTCTAGATTTCAAGAGATGGGAAATATTTTTAAGGGAACAGAATGTTTGGATAGAAAAGAAAGAAAAGAAACATCAAGTAGAAATGTGGAAGAGAGTAGGAACAGAACATCTGCCCCCCCCCCAAAAAAAAATAGAACCAGAATTTTTAGAAGACATATCATGGGACATACAGATACCAGTACCAACACCAGTAGTAACCCCCCCCCCCCACCACCACCACCACCACAAGTGGCACATTTGACTCAGGTACCACCACCATTTGTACATAACACAGCACCAACCCTGACTATACCTTTAGCACCCTTACACTTACCAGTACCTAATGTAGTACTGAAGAAAAGATGGCAGGTGGTATACAGTTTCCTCAGAACCATACAAACCAATACATCCAGATCTGTAAAATGAAATAAGGCAGAGAAAGTGTCCACAATGTCGCCAATGTGTACCTGAAGGATATGAACATTCCCCCTTTTGCAACAATTGGGTACGCCCTGATGAACCACCCTGTGACAATAGCCAGAACACAGCCATAATGTCTAAGTACAACCCGTTTCTGGCAAATAGTCCCCAGACTATTGGTACAAGTATAATACATAGAAGAGAATAGTGTAAGAAAATGCAATCAGGGGAACTTAGTACACCATTTTCATGTAATACCTGTGTACCACATGTCCAGATGTTTTATCAGACACAGCCACCACTCATATAAGAGACCACCATAGCATACCCAGTATCTGTACATATCACTAGAGACCTTAATGCCACGGGACTAGCAGGAAATTTTGTTAGACAACAGGAACAACACAGGCCATGGGCTGCATCAGACATGAATGACATAATTTCCAAAGCTCCAGACCCACGCAAGCATCCAATTGCATATTTGAATTATATGAAGAGAATAAATCTTGTTTGGACAGGATATTAGATAGATCTTCGAGAACAAAATTCAGTGTTATTGGGTTCATCAGCTGAAGCTGAAGTATGAGGAAATCCAGTAGGAGCTGCTGCAAACATAGTAGCTCCACCAGCAGAAGATGAACAAAGGACAAAGATAAGCGGGGAACAGTACATGCACAGATTAGAACACTGGTATAACCAGCAAAGAGATAGAGTACCTGCATTTCTAGATGTTAAACAGAAGACTGTCAGACAGTACCATGATATGGTGCATCAAAGACATATAGATGGCGGATTTGATGTCGCCAAAACCCAACATGCAAGTCTCTTGAAAACACATATCTTAAATGGTCTCAATGAAGCCCTGAGATGAGAATTGTTCCAGGTTAGACCAGAAGCTTCTACCTTAAACATGGAATCACTCCTGCAAGTCTTAGAGGCCATAGAAGAAAGACAAGAAGAAAAGAAAACAGAAATAGAAACACAGGAAAGAAGTCCCAAAGAAAAGTTTCTTTAGAAGAAGCAAAGACGAAGGGTTTGTGTTTCTTCAGCAATGAACAAGGACACATGAAGAAGGACTGTTCCAAATACAAGACATAGGCTCAGAATAGGGCAGCCTCTGAGGCCAGCTCATAGGAAACAGGTGCTCCAGAACTGTACCTCTCAGTCCAAGTAATTGACTCTCCTGGACCCAATGTAGCAACCACCCTTACCCTACCGGGAGGGGAACTATTGACCTGTATTATAGATACCAGAGCAAGGCAAACTATATTAAGACAACAGGAGGTACCAACAAAACTGCAATCACAAGAAACTATACTGGGAACAGGACTGGCAGGCACAATAGTACCTCTGAAGAAAAGCAAGCCTGTCAAAATGAGTGTGAGACAAGAAGTTATTCCAGTACCTGTGCAGTTCCTTTTCTTTGAAGACTGTTCAGTCAGTTTACCTGGAGCCAATGAGTTATCAGCAATTCAAGCCACAGTACAGTATACAGGTGAAGGAATAACCTTATCCACAAGAACTAGCGACAAGCTTCAACAAGCTGTACTAGCTGCTATAATGTTGATGGAAGAACAGTAGTCACAAGGTGACCAACTTCCAGAATGGCTAGACCAGGTACCATCCAAACTCTGGTTGGATTATTGACAGTACAACCTGTCCACCTGAAACTTAAAGACATGGCTATTCCAGTCTACATCAAACAGTACCCACTTACAGTACAGCAACAGGAAGCTATTAATGTGCAGGTACAAGAATACCTGAGCACAGGAGTTTAAAGGGAATGTAAATCTCCATGGAACACTCAATTGTTTCCCATGAGGAAGAAGACAGATGCACAAGGAAAACCAGAATTCAGAATGGCTCATGACCTGAGAGAAGTAAACAATAGAATTGTGATAAACACACCAATAGTGCCTAATCCTCACACACTTCTCAATCAGATTCCACAGAATGCTACCTGCTTTACAGTCATTGACTTAGCAAATGCCTTCTTTGCAATCATTGCATTCACTTGGCAATTTTTCCTATTTAAAGTCTAGTATAAGGCTGGTAGCTGTCGGCTGGTAGTGCTTCCATAGAAGTCTTGACATAAAAGTGTTATTGGGTCAATAAAGAGAGAAAAAGAAGGCTCTTCTGTGGGCGCACTCTTGTTGATTGAAATTTATTTCAATACATTTTAATTAATCATGAAATATACTGTTAAGACATACTTTATTGAGATGTTAATTTAAAAATAATGTGGTAACCCATTGTGAGATACATGATCCAAGATGAATATGGTGAAAAAATGTGATGTGTATATCGAAAAAAAATTGAAAATGTCCTGGTCCTCTCTCACTGAATGTGATAAGAAAGGCTGTAGACACTTTAAAGTCTTACACCCATTTCAGCCTGACCAGTACAGACAATCTGTGTTAATGAAACCACTATGTGGTAGATTAAATGTTATGTCTGTATTGAAAAGGTCAAAGTGTTTAAATAAAGAGACAGTGCCAGGTTCATGCCGGTCACCCTGAAACGCACAAATTTACAATTCTAATGGAATCAAAGGATCTTGCAAATCAATTACTGGTAGTCTGACAGTAACAGGAAATAGTATTTGAAAGATAAAGATAAGTGGTGATACTGCTGTTGGTGTCATGTGACGCACATCATGTAAAATGATTCCTGCTCTACAACACTAGGTATTCCCTGTAAGTCTCCTCCTCAGGTACTGACCCAGCCCAACACTGTTTGCTTCCAAGATCGGACGAGATCGGGCACTGGCAGTGTGGTTTGATAGTAGAGAAGGTAGGTGGGTTAGACACCAATGAGAGTGCACCTAAATAAGAGAGTGTGACAGTGGTCACATAGGAAAAGTGTGGATCTGCTTTCTATGTTAGGCTGGATGCACCGGTGCCCACTCACGCAGGACCGTGCACCCTGGATCATAGATGAGAGTCCACGGAAAAAAGGAATGAATAAAAGAGGAATCACTGAAATTATGTAGATACAATATAATGTATTATGTAGATACAATATAATGTATATTGCGGTGATTCCCAAGTAAAGCAAGTTACTGAAAAACAGCATAAAAATATATGCCCGTCATAATACTTATAGGATCCTTATATTAGTTGTTCTATAGTAATTACCCCACATGCGAGGAAACAGATAAACTGTACACTGAAATAAAGACCATATGCCTGCTATTAAAGTGTCTGGAATTGACCTATTAGTAACTGTTTCTATTATTAGCCCCTATGAGAATGCCAATTGGAATAATAGCCTGGCTATGTTGTATGTGCAATCTGTATAAATAACAAAAGAGATAGAGGGGACACACATATGTATGGACTTAAGATAGGCCTGTCAGGGTCCTCTTTAAATAAACACTGTTATCTGTAATCCAATAAATAGATCATTAAATGCAGGTCATCTCCAGGAAAACCCAGATTAAAACTGACAAAAACAATTATAGCAGGCACACAGGGTGTGCATAACCTGTGAATGTTTCAGCAAAAGGGGTGTCAATCCATGTGCTAGGACTGGCGTCGGTGAACCCGCTATGTCCGCTATGTCCGGAAAAACGCGTTTCACCCCGCAGGGCTTGTTCACTTCCTGGATGTTATTATAAAATTAGCATTATACCTGCATTAAACCAAAAGAAAACAGAAGGAAAACATCAACACACCAACACTACTACAAATGGACTGCCATAATGCCTCAAAAGTATGTAATTCATCTCATGCATATTATCTGTCTTTTTAACCTATAAAAAGGCATCCCCAATTTGCTCACTACAGTTCTCTCTTATACAAACTCATGTATGTTTTTTGATGTAATGATTTGCTTGTAATTGTCATTGCATGTGTGGGGAAGTTGCTCAATGAAACAGTTTATTATTGCATGCTGACTGGTGTTTACCTCCTTTGATCATTTGGCCATTTGTGGTCAGGTGTACTATATATTTATATTTAGTGAGGTGTAGTCGTGGTGTAAAGGACAGAGTGTGATTACTGATTAGTAAAAGAAAACAAAGACCAAACACTGAGCAACATCACCAAACAGGTAATTTAAACTTGTGATTTATTTTGTACTTTCTTGACATGGCTACTAGTAACAGATGCACAGGCAAAATTCTTAAAGCTGTGTGTGCAAATTCTAGGAGCTTAGGAGACAAAATTCCAGAGCTAATTGCAAAAATGACAAAGGGATAACCTGGATATTGTGGCAATTACAGAGTCTGAGTCTGAATACTGTGTACAATTCTGGGCACCGTACTACAAAAAGGATATCCTGGAGCTTAAAAGGTACAGAGGAGGGCGACCAAACTAATTAAGGGCATGGAGACGATGGAATACAAGGAAAGGCTTGAAAGACTAGGCATGCTTACATTGGAAAAGCGGAGACTAAGAGGGGATATGATCAACATCTACAAATATATAAGGGGACAATACACAGAGCTTGCGTGGGACCTGTTTTTGGTTAGATCAACACAGAGGACTCGTGGACACTCGCTCAGGTTAGAGGAGAGGAGATTCCGCACAATACGGCGTAAAGGCTTTTTCACGGTAAGGACAATACGTGTTTGGAATTCCCTGCCCGAGGGAGTTGTAATGGCGGAATCTGTCAACACCTTTAAGAATGGGTTAGATAAATTCCTAATGGATAAGGATATCCAGGGGTATGGTGCATAGTCATGCATTATAGTTACTATAAATAGGGATAAAATGCAACGGCTGACAGCAGCATCAGTCAGAAATTTTAGTCAAATCATCATGCATAGGAGACAACAAATAGGTTGAACTCGATGGACAATTGTCTTTTTTCAACCTCAGATACTATGTTACTATGGTGCAATGAGAATCATGACTGGGACATAGCTATAATAATAATAATAATAATAATAATAATTTTATTTATATAGCGCTCTTTCTCCAACAGGACTCAAGGCGCTTTACAGACATCAAAAACAATGCACATGATACAGAGGATTTGAGTAATACAACAATTGACAAGCAACAGACATAAAAGAAAACCTTAAGCCCACAGAAAGCATAACGCAGGATTGGTGCAGGCATTTTGGGTAATAACTTCCAAGGGTTGTGTATTCCACCCTCACAAGGTACCAGGTGCAGCAGCCATATTAGGCGCTCGGCGTAGGATTACCCAGGGTGGGATAGTCCACCCCTAGAAGTGATGACACAAAATGGGGGTGATTTCAGAGTCCTACAGTTCAGAGTAGGGTTCCATCAAAACCATCAGGCCTATGTATTTTTCATCCCATCCACAAGTGTACCATATGGGGCAGCCATGTTGGGCGCACTTTGGAGGTTACACTGTGGGAGGTGAGCCATACAAGGGCCAAGGTCAAATGTGGGAAAACTGATGCTTATGTTGTAGTATGATGTACCCTGCATGTAGGGCACAATGGAAAGGTGTGCAATCAGTGGAGGTAAACATTACAGGAAAAACACATGGTGGAGTGGAAGCGAGCAATGGAGGAAAAAAAAAAAAAACAGGTAACTAGTGGCAGAGTAGGATTGGGCTAACATTTTGATTAGATCTTAGTACGGGTGGGTAGGATATACCAGGATACAATTTATTTAGGAAGGATAGAATGGGAAGAATAGGAGGAGGGGTAGCAATGTATGTAAAAAAAGCATAAATGCTACTTTAATGCAAAACATTGAAGACAAAACTGAGGCCCTTTGCGTCACCACAGAAACTGGGGAGAAGGATATTATTCGCATTGGGGTGATCTATAGACCACCAGGCCAGGGGCAGGATTTGGACAGGAACTTATTGCTGGATATCACTAAAATGGCTTTAAAGGGAGTAGTCATAATCATGGGAGACTTTAATTAACCTGATGTAAATTGGGAGGGGTCTTTTGCAAGTACAGCTACAAGTGGCAAATTTCTAAATTCCTTACAGGGAGCATCTCTCAAGCAATTGGTGAGGGAGCCCACTCGCAAAGACTCAATATTAGAGTTGATTCTCACAAATGGTGACAGGATATCAGACATATATGTGGGTGAGCATCTGGTATCCAGTGATCATCAAGCAGTATGGTTTAGTATAAAGACAGGATCTAACTCCTGTCACACAAAAACAAGGGTGTTGAATTTAGGAATACTGACTTTGCAAAAATGGGGAGATGTTTAAGTGATTCATTGGCGGACTGGAGGGACTTGGAAGGTGTGTAAGAGGTGAGAAAAACTGAAAAGTGCAATACTAAGGGCAATAGACATTTGTATCAAAAGGGTTAGGAAAAGCACCAGGAAAAGGAAGCCCATGTGGTTCACAAAAGAAGTATCAACTAGTGTGAAAGCAAAAAAGATGGCTTTTAGGAAATACAAACAGACTCAAAATAATAACGACAAAGAGGTGTATCTTGACAGACGGAAGGTTGGTAAGAAAGTGATCAAACGTGCAAAGGCAGAAGCTGAGGAGAAAATGGCCCAGTCAGTAGATAAAGGGGGCAAAACTATTAATGAAAGGAGAAAATCAAATGGAGGAATAATAAGACTTTTTATTATGTATTTATTACCAGTTATTTATATAGCGCACACATATTCTGCAGCGCTGTACAGAGAATATATGCCCATTCACATCAGTCCCTGCCCCAGTGGAGCTTACATTCTATATTCCCTACCACATGCACACAGACACATTCATACTATTGTTTATTTTGTTGGGAGCCAATTAACCTACCAGTATATTTTTGGATTGTGGGAGGAAACCGGAGTACCCGGAGGAAACCCACGCAAGTACGGGGAGAATATACAAACTCTGCACAGTTAGGGTCATGGTGGGAATCGAACCCATGACCTCAGTGCTGTGAGGCAGTAATGCTAACCATTACACCATCTGTACTGCCCCAAGGCTTATGACAGAGAGTGAGAATTTGGTGGAGGGAGACAAGGCAATAGCAGATCACCTAAATCATTATTTTTGCTCAGTATTTACTACAGAAGGAGAAGGGAAGGGGCCACAGTTAAGCTGTAAGGACATTCTTAAAAATAAGGTAGATGAAACTACATTTACAGAGGAGTAGGTCCTAACATAACTTTCAAAACTAAAAGTGGATAAATCAATGGGACTAGATGGGAAATACCCAAGGATTCTAAAAGACCTAAAAGATGTTCTGGTGGCACCATTAACAGAATTATTTAACCAGTTGCTAAATACAGGTGCCATTCCAGAGGACTGGAAAAGAGTGAATGTAGTTCCACAGTATAAAAGTGGATGCAAGGAAGTAGCAAAAAGCTACAGACCAGTAAGCCTTACATCAGTAGTAGGGAAAGTAATGGAAAACTACTGTATTAAAGGAAAGAGGAATATCTTAAATCAAACAACTTACAGGATCCAAAACAGCATGGATTTACTGGTGGGAGATCATGACAGACAAATCTTACTGACTGTTTTGACTCTGTGATGAAAATAATAGATCGAGGGGGAGCTGTTGATGTAGCATATCATATCTAGACTTTAGTAAGGCATTTGACACTGTCCCACATCGTAGACTGCTAAAAAAAAACTTGAAACCGTGGGGGTGGATTGTAAAACATTTAAATGGATAAGAACCTGGTTGCAGGATAGGAAACAGACAGCTGTAGTAAATGGAGTGCAATCTATGGAGGGAAATGTTACCAGTGGAGTACCCCAGGGATCTGTACTTGGACCATTTCTCTTTAATATATTTGTTGGTGACATTGCAAATGGTATTAAAGGGAAAGTATGCCTTTTTGCAGATGATACAAAGATTTTCAACAGGGTAGACACACCGGGAGAGATAAAACAAATGATTGATGACCTTGAGAAATGGTCAAGAACGTGGCAACTACAGTTTAATGCTAAAAAATGCAAAATCATGCACTTGGGTCTCAAAAACCTAAAGGCTAAATATAGTATCAAGGGTACTATAATGGAAACTACTGAGGAGGAATGGGATTTAGGAGTCACTATTTCAAGTGACTTAAAGGCAGGGAAGCAATGCAACAAAGCAATGAGAAAGGCAAGTCAGATGCTTGGTTGCATAGCGAGAGGAATCCGTAGCAGGAAAAAATAAGTAATAATGCTACTGTATAGGTAATTGGTACGGCCTGATCTTGAATACTGTGTCCAGTTCTGGAGACCATGGGCCAAATGTAATAGAGTGAGAGTTTCAAAAAGTGAGAGATTTGGTAAGGTTTTTACAGGGTTTTTTTTAAAGTGGCAATCATTTACACTGCAAAACCAGGTTGATCTTGCTGTTTAAATGAATGCCACTTTAAATAAAACTGCAAAACCTTACCAAATCTCTCAATTTTTGAAACTCTCACTCTATTACATTTGGCCCCATATCTCCAGAAGGATATAAATACATTAGAGAGTGTAAAAAGAAGGGCAACAAAAATGGTGCATGGCCTACATCACAAAACGTACCCGGAAAGGCTAAAAGATCTTAACTTGTATAGTTTGGAGGAGAGAAGGGAAAGGGGGGACATGACAGAAACTTTCAAATATACCAAGGGTTTTAACAAAGTTCAGGAGGGAAACTTTCTTCAAAGGAAGAGGAGTATTAGAACTGGAGGACATACACTGAAACTGGAGGGAGGCAGGTTCATGGGCAATTTAAGGAAAAATTACGTCACAGAAAGGGTAGTGGACAAGTGGAACAGCTTAAGGTGGTAGAGGCTAAACTGTAGATCAATTTAAATATGCTTGGGATAGGCATATGAATATCCTTACAAATAATTAAGGTTCAAAAAGGGTTGAGATTACCTAAAGGATAAAAAAGCATCCTAGATGGGCCAAGTGGTTCTTATCTGCCGTCAAATTCAATGTTTCTATGTTACAGTTAGTACAATCAAAGGTGGTCTTCTTAGGACATTGTATCTCACATGGAAAGAAACATCTTACAACAGACAGAATTTCAGCAGTTGTCAAAGCTAAAGTACCACAAACATTCAAGCAAATAAGGGCCTTCCTGGGTCTTATAGGATACTGCAGAGAATGGATTCCAGGAGCATCAGCCCTAATACAACCACTTTATGAAGCCACAAAAAAAAAGCTACCAATGATAAATTAGAAATTACAGATGAATTGGAAGAAACAGTTCAAAAGCTGAAAGACCGAATAAAATCAGCACCAGCATTAGGACTGCCCAATTATGACACACCATTCAGTCTGTTTTGTTATGAAATGGATGGACATGCACAAAGAGTCCTAACACAGAAACATGGAAACAGGCAAAGACTGCTGGCTTATTATTCAATCCAGTTGGATCCCATCATTAAAGGACCTCCTTCCTGCATCAGAGCAGTAGCAGCAGCAACAGCAGCACTACTCAAAGATAAGGCTTCAGACATTGTGATTGACCACACCATAACAATACAGGTACCACATGCAGTTACAGAGATACTGAATCAAGCAAGAACTAAACATCTCTCAGCAGCTAGATTAACCAAATATGAAGTAGCACTGTTAAGTCCTATGAATGTCACCATTTCACGTTGTACAGTATTGAATCCTGCTACATTGTTACCAGTAGAGGATTCAAAAGAGGGGAGAAAGTTCACATTATCTGATGAACTACATGATGAAGACATAGAAGATACAGCAAACTCTGGAAATACACAACACTCAAAAAAAAAATTTTTCATCATGATTATTTTGATCTCATGAACTCAGAGATGTCTCCTCTTGATAATGTTACCGAACTGGCATTGGACAATACAGAACTTACCCTGTTTGTGGATGTATCCAGGTATTATCATGAAGGGTCATCACATACAGGTTATGCAGTAACAATGTATGAAGTCCTGGTCCAAGAACAACTCATCCACACTGTTCTGCGCAAGAAGCTGAACTAAAAGCACTCACAACAGCATGTATAATAGTGGAAAACCAAACAGCTAAGAAACTAATGGAAGATGTGGTCTGCAGATATGGGGTTCCAGAAACAATTGAATCAGACAGAGGAACTCATTTTACAGGAGAAATAATGCAACACATAATGCAGGATTTTGGTATCAGTTAGGCATTTCACACACACCCTCCACAGGTCAGAGGCAAGTGGTAGGGTAGAACACCTGAACGGCACCCTTAAATTAAAAGATACAGGAAATAATGGCAGAAACAAAGAAAACATGGTTAGAGTGTTTACCTATAGCCCTATACTCAGCCAATATGAAACACGAACTAACATCATATGAAGTGTCATTCATGACAGCACCTGAAACAGGATGTTATTTTCCCCAGCAGTTCTAACATAATCATGGAGATATGACTACTTATGTTACCTCGTTAAGCAAACAAATGATTAATGAACACAATACAGTGTTTACATCTCTTCCAGATCTTATCTCCATTGTAGGAGGACAATCATTACAAACAGGAGATTGAGTATATACTAAGCGGCAATGTCAAGAAAGTACTAGAACCACGCTTATATGGTCCATTCCTACAGCAGTCAAACTGAGGGAAAAGAGACATGAATACACGCCTCCTACTATAAGAAGCTGGCTGTGAAGATTGAGTCACCATGAATCCTTTTTACGTGTTAATAACAATACTTAGTTTAGAGGTATTACAGAAACCAAAGGTGACACCAGGGGGGGCAAATGATGTTTTCAAAAGAGGTTCAGGGTAATATCAATGCCTTTAACAATACAAAAAAACTTGCACTACAGAAAGTAAAATATTCAGCTCATCACGCTCCGATGTAAACAATTTTATAAGCAGAAAAATTTGTAGAAATAGCAGCCGAATTAAAGGGAACCTTACAGCATCATTGGTGGGATATATTTCCAGGTAAATCTCCATCATACACTAAAGCATATAACATTCTGATACATCCAGTGATAGGGATAATAGTAGTATTGATTCTGCTTGTCCTTTGGAACTGTTATCTATCCTGTAGTTTCAGGAAAATGATTAATAGAAGTATGACTCCAGTAAAAGCGCTTTTCGTGAGCACAAAGGAAGAAACATGTAGTAAATGCAAAGGACCTAACATGGTAAACAGAAGTACATGTACTGTATGTATTGCTCAAATCCCCTAATGGTTGAAGAAGAAATAGTATTGGCATAGTTTAATCGGAGTATAGGTACTGAATGATCGGTTGTCATCCATCCATATGTGGTCCTTATGATAACATATGAGGTGATATAAAGTATCAGAAGTGTTCTGGTTATTACTATTACAACATGTGCAAGGCAGGATCAGAGTAAGATTTTAATCAAAAGAGGGGTTTGTAGGAGCAATATTGATTAAAATGCTTTTGCTTTATTAATGTTTCAGTATATTCTAAATACTGTATATATAAACCTTTACATATATTGAGAGGTCATCATTGCTTGTTTATGTGCTCGAGACAACATGCGTTTTCCTTAAATAATTTACAAGAAAGAACGCAAAGCCAGGGTACCGAGAATGACAGAAATAGAATATCCTCAGCAATTGCCTCATACTTTAACAAGACAGACTCCCAGAATAGTTTGGGAATGTGTCTTATGTACTGTATACTTCCTTATATGTCACTGAAACTTGTACTTTGTATGATTAGCTAATTTTATACTTCACTGTGATTGGAGGGCATGTAATGAGCCCCCTTTTTCTTTGGTATAATTAAAGGCTCTCTCTGTCACAGTAAGGACTGAGCAGTGTTATACTGACAACTGTGTCAAGTGTCATTTCTTGCTCCCCAGCCGGCTGTATCCAGTACTTTGAATTTCCAAGGCAGAAGGGCTACTAAGGTGTTGGTAATTGAGGTGTAAGCCTTATTACCCCAACAAATGTTACTTTTAATTTTATGTGCACATGCTCAATTTATATTGTAGTTCATGTGAATAACAGACATGGGTGAGTATTAGATCTTCTGACTACAGTGTTAGTAAAACTGTTATGATGGTTTACTCCCATGAAAGTATACTCTATAAAATAGTTTTTCCAGATGATCTGTTGTTTAATACTTAAAAATATTTTTTCAATATCTTAAATCTACAATATTATATAGAGTAGGTAAAGTCCAGGGGCTTCTCTAGGCATATACTTTTCCCTAGTTTCGTGGTTAGTCCCACACACCAACTGAAAATGTGCACCATGACTTTTAGAGGTGGATAACCATTAAAAAGCTGTGATCATGAACATCGTGGCTTCTCATTAGTTCTTCTGCTCAAACGTCTGTTCTCCTGCCATGTTAAAGTGGTGGATACATTTTAAACTACTTTTATTGGTACAGATGTGTCCACATACACCCAATGTTTTTCTGCCACATAGCACAATATGCACGTCTTATACCAGCACCATGATGCACCATGGCATGTCCTGGGGTATAATGTACAAAGTTGCAAAAGTGTGTAGCACCACTTTTCAAAACAGCAGATGGTGCTTTTCCAAAAATGTACTGCGCATATATAAAATCTGTAGGCAACTTCAAACAACTGATGTCTACAGTAGGCCCACCCACAAGAAAAAAACATAATGTCATGGCACAGTTTTGTGACCAGTTGACATCACATGCGAATCGGCAGAAATTGCAACCAAACAGGGACAGAGTGTAGTAAAAGGATAAATACAGTATAGAGGAACTGCAGTAATGTGTGTGTCCACATCACTGATTATGATTCGCAAAGTTGCTCAAAACCACCAGCACTGTTTCAGGAATTAGTCTTGGTGGATAAATAAACACCACATCAGTTAACACAGCAGCGTCCAGGGTTGGGAGAGCTGTAGCACAGAAACTATGGAGGTCATTCCGAGTTGTTCGCTCGCAAAGCGATTTTAGCAGAGTTGCTCACGCTAAGCCGCCGCCTACTGGGAGTGAATCTTAGCATCTTAAAATTGCGAACAAAGTAATCGCAATATTGCGATTACACACCTCGCAGCAGTTTCTGAGTAGCTTCAGACTTACTCGGCATCTGCGATCAGTTCAGTGCTTGTCGTTCCTGGTTTGACGTCACAAACACACCCAGCGTTCGCACAGACACTCCTCCGTTTCTCCGGCCACTCCTGCGTTTTTTCCGGAAACGGTAGCGTTTTTTCCCACACGCCCATAAAACGGCCTGTTTCCGCCCAGTAACACCCATTTCCTGTCAATCACATTACGATCGCCAGAACGATGAAAAAGCCGTGAGTAAAATTACTAAGTGCATAGCAAATTTACTTGGCGCAGTCGCAGTGTGGACATTGCGCATGCGCATTAAGCGGAAAATCGCTGCGATGCGAAGATTTTTACCGAGCGAACAACTCGGAATGAGGGCCTATGTATTAAGCCTGGAGAAGTGATAAGTGGAAGGTGATAATGCACCAGCCAGCCAGCTCCTAACTGTCGTTTTTCAAAACCAGCCTGTAACTTGACAGTTAGGAGCCAATTGGCTGCTGCGTTATCACCTTTAACTTCACCAGGCTTAATACATCTGCCCCATTATACCCTACAAAAGTCACAGAACAGCTATCAGGAGTGTCATCATGAAATGAAAATACAGCATAAAGAAAATTAAATGTCTTATCCCAAGACATTTTACCAATCTCTTTCCTACATAACTGATTATATTTAGATAGAACTGTGTTAACACTGCCTCATTGGGTTAAATAGTCTTTTGTGTTTTACATCAGAAACACTAGCTTGTAATCATTGTGAATCATTCACTATTGTTTTATGATTACTTTGTGTTTCTTCATTCTGTGTTAATAAAAAATCTCCTAGCATTTACACACGCCAAACAGAAAAATAGGCCCCGGTCTGATAAACCAGTTGCCACACCAGTTCATAGAGAACTGCATGGTTTTGGTCCAAACTACTTTCAGGTCTGTGAATCAGGACTGTCCACAAAAATCAGGACAATTGGGAGGTATGGGTAAATATGTGTCATTTACTACAGTCAGCGGGGAGATGACTTTACTAAGGGCCTCTGAAAAGCGCTAGCTTCTGGTATCCTTGCTGATGGGGATAGGTTGTAGGGCAGAAGTCTGAGCAGGGTTCGCAGCTCCCCAGGGATGTGGACCTATTGCAGTGAGGCTATTAGAGGAGGTGGAGCAGAGTAGGGCAGGGGACTTGGTGGATGGCACATGCTGTGCTCCAGCAGCTGTGGAACAGGACCCCAGGGATCAGTGTTGGGCGCAGTCTGTGGGGATGATGTCCAGTGGGTTCTGCTAAGGCCCTTGATCTTGAGACTGCTCAGAGGATTGACTGCAGAGCATGCTGCCTAAAGCTCCTGCTATAGATTTTGCACTCTGCTGATTTCTGCAGTTTCTGTCCAAGCTATCAGGGAGCTGCATCCACAGGTTGACCTCCCTCACAGGATGGGGACCCTAGTCAGACTCCACAGCATGGCCTCCTCCACAGGATGAGGACCCTGATCAATGTTCTGGCCAATAACATATCCTACCAGTCAACAGGGAGGCCAGAAACCAGATATTTTCAGTTGCTTGGGCCCTAATTGAAGCCATCTCCCTTCTGCCTGTAGTGACTGACACAGGCTGGCTGGTAAAATCCCTGAAAGTTCACAGCAGCCTTGCATGATTGGCAGGGCTGCTCTCTGTCTCAGTTTAGCCTTTAAAAATAATCAGAGGTACTCTGGATTTAATAATCGGAGTAACTAAGTTAGAGATTCCTTAATTTTACCGAGGTTTATTCCACACAAGACTTGGAAGATAAGAGAATGATGCTAAGACCAACTATTACAAGAGCTAACAGAGGAGATTTCCATACATGTAACTCAGGGTTGGTGTTGCTCCCCAGGAAATTTGGTTAATACTATATAAATCAAAACAAAACACCATACCAAGAAGAGGTTGGGAGAGATACCAGAAGAAAATACTCCTTTTTGGAGGCACATTTTGTACAATGTGTAAAGAAAATGTTAAAATATTGTTACCAGCAGCAGGGAACGTGTGTCCTGGCCATTGCCTGCGAGTCGGGATGCCGCGTCTCCTGCTGGTCCCTGCCTGGCACCTAGCAACAGGTGGATGCCGGATGCAGTGCCTCCTGGTCCCAGCCCGGCGCCTAGAAACAGGCTGACGCTGGGCACTGGGAGCCGCTGGACTCCTAGCAATGGGGACGCTGCAGCCAAATGGCATTCCCCGTTGCATAGGGTATAGTTATGTGCAGCAGGGCAGCTGCACTGATTTTGTAATTAGGTCCCTGATTGGATCTTGGGCATTTATAGTCACTTCCAGTTCACTCCCTAATCGCTGGTTATAGTGCCTGCTACATGTGAGTACCTGTCGGCCCTGTGAACTCTAGAGATTCAGATACCCTGTCTAGATCATTTTGCTGGTCGGATCCAGCTTGCCTAGAATTCAGGTTTTGTGCGGAACTTCCACACAGCCTCTTGCCTTTCACATTTATTTCTTTATTGTTACCACCTTGTGCATTGTTGCATTTATTTATGGTTTGGTTGCTTATATCACCCTGTGCATTGTTGCATTTGCATACAGTCTGTGTTTTAACCACCTCGTGCATTGTTGCATTTACATACCATTTGTGTTAATTATTATTCCAACCTGTGCATTGTTGCACTCACATGCATTCGTTTATTATCTCTGTCTGTGCATAGAACAACGTTATTAAGATTGTGTTCATTCAACGTCTCACCGTACTGCATTTACTCTTTCCCAGCCCCCAATAGGCACCTTGTCCTTACATAAGACCTGGGGCTATCTGAGTACGGGGTGGACCTAATTCACCCTAGAAAGGCGGCTGCTAAAGGTGAAGCCTAGCATCACAGGAGGCTAAAAGACTGCTGGGCAAGGGTAATTGTGTGAGCATCATCAAGAATCACCTGGTAGCTCTTAGAACACCATAGTACGCATAACAAATATAACTTTTATTCAAACTTAGGTAAAATATATAAGACTTTACCCACAATACAACAACAAGGAGAAATATTTTTAGGAATAATATTTTTTGCTGAGTGGGAATGTAATAAACATAATCTGTCAAAAGAAAAATAGTAATCGGTAAGGGTGATTCACCTTACCGCAAGTGAAATCTTGTGAATATTTTTACTCTTAATATTAGTCAACTGTTTAATGTAACACAGTATTGTGTCAATTGTGTGGATGACATACACAGAGATCAAAATCTTGTCTCCTCATAAATTGTGGAGGAGAAACAACTATTTATTATGGTGTCTGTATAAGCCAGAGACACTAATGTCTAGTGGTACCTTTTTTTAAAGTAGTTAAAAAGCAGTTCCCTGTTCTCACAAATGGTGCATTTCATAATATAAACACCTTACTCACACATTTAGTATTTATGTTCAGAGAAAAAAGCCATATTAATATATCAGTATACTGTATTCATAACATGGATCAGAACAGTATATGGGGGCTATGCAGTAAGCTCCGTTATTTTCGCATAGGTGAAAAAACTGAGTTTTTGCTATTTTTAGGGTGTACACCCAATGCAATATCAGGACCTGATTTTCGCCAAGGCAAAAAATGCGGCAGGGGTGGAAAACACGTGGAGTGGCAAATCCAGAGGTTTCCTGTTGAAAACGTGGCCCATTTTTGCTGATTTTAAGGCATTTTTCACCAAAGCCTTTTCACTTAAAAAAACAAGGGGAAAAGGCATTGGCTAATTGAATACTCAGTGGAGTGAATTCATTAGCTCTGAAATTATTGGAGCTAATTGCATACCCCCTTAATCTCTATATTATCACATTTGTCCACTTTTGTAAACAGCATACATGTGCCTCTTTAAATCAGCCTTTACAACAGGGCAGTTGGATTTCCATAATACAGGGATAGCAGAATGTGCTGCATTGCCTAGGTGTCTAAGAAGAGAGATGGGCTTTTAGAAAAACTTTCTGCCATTCCAAATCTGACAGAGATACCTAATTATTTTACCCAGATTCTAGCCCAGGGGGGGGGGGGGGACAGTAGAGTCCTGTTTAGGTAACAAGAGTTTGTAAAGGGTTAAAACTGTATGGGACTGGGGTGACGGAGAGACACACATTTTTTCAAAGAGAGTAAGATCCCTTTTAGCTGGAATCAATCTTTTTTCTGAAGTCAAGAAATGACGAACTTACAAGAACTTCCAGAAGTCAGACCAAGGCGCATCCCATTTTTCTCTGAGTTCAACGAACTGTATGGGTTCTACATTAGTCACCAGCTGGCCTACCCTGAAAAGTCCTTCATTAGCCCATGCAGAGAAGTGATAAAGATGTAAGCCTGACTGAACATGGGGGTTAGCGAGAAAGGAGGTTATGGGATCAAAGCCCGATAAGATACTAAGTAAATTCCAAAGGAATTTAACATAGTCAGGGTTGGGGTAATAGTCGGGTGAGGAGAAGAAAGTTTAGGCATAGCTTGAAGCCATGGATTTATCTCGGTAGGCAATTTCATCAATCAGCTCTCTAGGGCCACTCTGATCCATTCAAGAATCCTGCTTAAATGTATCGCTTGATAATACAATTTAAAGTCTGGCAGCTGAAGTCCTTCCATCTGTCTGGGACAAGTCGAAGAAGAGCGTTGGACTCTTGGATGCTTCCTGGACCAGATAAATTGTCGGACCAGGGAATCGAGAGAGCGAAACCATGTCAGAGGAATTTGTATTCTGAGGGTCTGGAGGAGATAAAGTATTCTAGGAAGCTTAGTCATTTTAACTCCATTAATTCTCACCAGCCATGAGAGCTGCCTCAAGTTCCACCGGAGATAATCTGATCGGATAGTGGAAAGAAGTGGAGAAAAGTTTGCAGAAAATAGATGGGTTAAATTACTAGTGATCTTGGCACCTAAATCGGTTATACTGTATATGAGGGATGCCAAACAAAAGAAAAAGCCATTTGTAGTCCCTCTACCATAGAGGAGGGAGAAGAAGTGTTCAAAGTTGAAGATTTAAAGAAATTAATTTTTAAATGAGAAGCAATCCAAATTTCTTAAATTCCAACATTAGGTGGGGAAGCAAGGTCACTGGATGGTAAATGGTAGTAAGTAGAACATCCACGAATAATGCAAGTTTATTTTCTACTCCTCCCATCTGAATACCCGAGATTTGAGAATTAGCCATATTGAGAGTGCCAAGGCTTCAGTACATTGTATAAATATCAAGGGAAAAAGAGGACATTCCTGACAAGTGCCATTGCTAATGGTAAAAGCATCAGATAGGGTGCCACTCACTTTCATCTTAGCTGTAGGAGTTGAGTATAAGGTCAAAATTCAATATAAAGCAAGATGACCCAACCTTAAATGAACAAGTACAGACCTCATATACGTAAACTTACTCTGTCAAAGGCATTTTCAGTGCCAGTGGACAGAAGTATACTGAGTATGTTCATCTGAGACATAAAATATATAAGATTAAGGATTTTAGTTGTGTTATCACGAGCCTCTCGACCCCCGGATAAACCTCACTTGGTAATTGTGAATCAAGTGTGGTAAGAGGGCTTGTATTCAATTTGCTATTATTTTGGTGTATAATTTAAGGTCTACATTAAATAAGGATATAGGTCTGTTGCTTGGACACAAGGAGGGGTCCTTTCCTTGCCTATAAATAACTGACATATGAGATTCTAACGACTGGGTAGAGAAATATGAATCGGTAGACACTTCATTAAAAGCACGGAAAAACATTGGAGCCAGATTATCTTTAAATGTCTTATAAACAGGCTATAGTGAAGCCGTCCGGGCCTGAGCTTTTACCTGATGGAGGTGATGAGATAGCCAGTTCAACCTCACATAGAGGGCAGAGTTATTCCAGGGCATCCCTATCATTCGGAGAAATAGTCGCTAAAGAAATAGAAGAAAGATAACCCTGTTTTGATTTATCTAATATGAGTAACTTTCAGGTTACTCAGGATTACCAGTAAATGCATGCTGCTAAAGCCCGTGAAGGTGCGCCCAAGGAAGCAGCTACTGGTTTCAGCTTGCCTAGAATTTGCCCACATTTTTTGCAAAGCTGCCTGTCGCCACCCAAAACCCAGACGTCACATCAATCATGCTGCAGCATTTGGGGTACTGCGAGTGACATTGCAGCCCAAATCTGTCCATGAGAAGTGCGGCTTCTATGCATGCACAGATATAAAAACACTGAAGATGTACAGTATATAAACTTGGGGTATACGTATGTATGTAAGTGTAACAGTCCATTGCTATTGAAACATAAGCAGGCAGTAAGCTATACCCCTTTTACACTGCCAATGCCAGATCCCTCCCGGGAAGTGGAAACAGGTCCTTCCCGGGTGGGATCCGGCATTGGACCCTAACAGGCGGCTTCATGAACCGGCAGTTTGCCGGGTGGGTTGCCATAGTGGCGTGGTGTGGAGCTGGCAGTGGGAGATCATCTCCGCGCTGCCTCTCCCTATCCCGGGTCGCGGGTCGCATCGACCAGGAAACCGGTTCATGCTGCCACTGACCCGGTATTCAACCCAGGAATAACACTGCTTTATTCCCGGGTTGAATTACCAGGTCAAGCGACCCGGGATTTCGACCATGGCCCTTTCACACTGCACACGGACCCGTGTCGACCTGGCAATATGCCGGGTTGATACCAGGTTATTTGTGATGTGTGAAAGGGGTATTATATAGCTATTTGCCCTAGACATTTAGTTGCCATACAAATAATAATGATACACAATTGATGAATAAACACAATCCTTTATTTTCTTTACAGTGTTTAAATTGGAGGTGGGTTCAGTAACAGAGGCTTCATCACAGCAATTCTGTAAGTGTAAACAAATCGTGCATAGAAAATATTGCACAGCTCAGGACCATGAATAAACCTGGATTAGCTGTTCAAACAATGATATACTGCAGAACTTATTTTTTCACTGTATCAAAACCCCATTGAGATCATGAAATCCACAGAGATATGTGTGTGAGAAAATGAATTGCTGACACTTCAGATAACTCATTATTTATAGGTATGCTGGATCAACCTTTCTGAAGTATCTTATTACTTTTTCCATTAAATTAAAGATGTCATGTTTTATCAATATCTTCATATTTTTTCAATAGGACTTTAATGTGACTTGTACAGTAGCAAAGATAAACAGTTTCTCAGCAAAGTTTCCTAACATTTGTATCAAGCTTTTTACACATTCAGTGTTGATTGTGAGCGGGGCACTGCTGCGACTGCATTTGTGGCTTTTACCGCAGTCACACCTGTGACTTCATGCTAATGTTATCATCAGCTATTATCTGTAGACTGTAGTATAAAGGAGACCAGCTGCTCTGGACAGGAGAAGAGCCCTGCAGGGAGGTAGCATGCTGCCATAAGGAGATGAGGAGGACCCAGCAAGTCAGAGTCAAGGTGCAGGGCTCTAAAGAGGGCAAACAGTATACAGTAGCTGTGCACAAACAGTGCAGCTGGGACCACCCTCACAGCCCTCTACCAAGGTGAGTACAATTCTGCTATATTCTAGTCAGGGCACTCTTTCTATCTCTATTTCTCCTCTCTCCCATTCCCACTTATTTGTTCTCCCTCTATCTATCTTCTCTCTCTTTCTCTCTTTTTTCTTTCATATCCTCCTGCTCCTTCTCTCTCATATCTCCCTACTTCTTCTCTCTCCCCCCTCTCTCTCTCTCTCTCTCTCTCTATCTCATATCCTCCTACTACTTCTCTCTCTGCCTCTCTCTATCATCTCCTATCACTATTCTCTCTCTCTCTCTCTCTCTCTCTCTCTCTCTCATCTCCTCCTACTCCTTCTCACCCCCCTCTCTCTCATCTCCTCCCCTCCTACTCCTTCTCTCTCTGTCTCTCTCCCATCTCCTCCTATTCTCTCTTTCTTTCTTTCTTTTTCTTTCTTTCTTTTTCTTTCTTTCTTTCTTTTTTCTTTCTTTCTCTTTCTTTTTTTCTTTCTTTCTTTTTCTTTCTTTCTTCCTTTCTCATCTTCCTACTCCTGCTCTCTCTCCTGTCTCTCTCCCTTCCCTATTCCTTCTTTCTGTCTCTCGCTCCCTCTCTTTCCCTATTCTTTCTCTCTCTCATATCATCCTAATCCTTCTCTCTCCTCTATCTCTCTCTCCCTCTTACTTCTCTCTCTCTCTCTCTCTCTCATATCCTCCTGCTCCTTCTGTCTTTTGTTCCCTCTCTCTCCCTATTCCTTATCTCTCTCATCTCTCTCATATCTGTTCCTATTCTTTCTTACTCACTCTTTCTCATATCTCCTACTATTCCTTCTCTGTTTCTCTCCCAGATCCTCCTACTCATCTCTCTCCCCTTCTCCCTATTCCTTCTCTCTATTCCTTCTCTCTTTCTCATCTCCTACTACTTTTCCTCTCTCTTTCTCGCTCTCACCTTATTGCTTCTCTCTTTTTCTCATCTCTCTATCTCATATCTCCTACTTTTCCTTCACTCTCTCATCTCCTACTCATTATCGCTCTCTCTCTCTCTCTCTCTCTCTCTTCTGTCTGTATTCCCTCTCTCTTTCCCTATTCCTTCTCTCTCTATCTCTCCCTATTCCTATTCCTTCTCTCTCACTCTCTCTCTCTGTTCCTTCTCTATAACACACATTTTCATCTATTCCTTATCTCTATTCTTTTTTATTTTCTTTTTTTTCTCTCTCTCTCTCTCTCTCTCATCTCCTCCAATTCCTCCTCTTTCTCTCACCTGCCTCCCTATATTCCTCCTCTCTCTCTCCTCTATCTATCCCTTCTCCTTTTTTCCTGTCTCTTCCTTCTGCTACTCTTTACCTTTTCCCTTTCTTTCTTTCTTTCTTTCTTCCTTCCTTCCTTCCTTCCTTCCTTCCTTCCTTCCTTCCTTCCTTCCTTCCTTCCTTCCTTCCTTCCTTCCTTCCTTCCTTCCTTCCTTCCTTCCTTCCTTCCTTCCTTCCTTCCTTCCTTCCTTCCTTCCTTCCTTCCTTCCTTCCTTCCTTCCTTCCTTCCTTCCTTCCTTCCTTCCTTCCTTCCTTCCTTCCTTCCTTCCTTCCTTCCTTCCTTCCTTCCTTCCTTCCTTCCTTCCTTCCTTCCTTCCTTCCTTCCTTCCTTCCTTCCTTCCTTCCTTCCTTCCTTCCTTCCTTCCTTCCTTCCTTCCTTCCTTCCTTCCTTCCTTCCTTCCTTCCTTCCTTCCTTCCTTCCTTCCTTCCTTCCTTCCTTCCTTCCTTCCTTCCTTCCTTCCTTCCTTCCTTCCTTCCTTCCTTCCTTCCTTCCTTCCTTCCTTCCTTCCTTCCTTCCTTCCTTCCTTCCTTCCTTCCTTCCTTCCTTCCTTCCTTCCTTCCTTCCTTCCTTCCTTCCTTCCTTCCTTCCTTCCTTCCTTCCTTCCTTCCTTCCTTCCTTCCTTCCTTCCTTTCCTTCCTCCTTTCCTTCCTCCTTTCCTTTCCTTTCCTTTCCTTTCCTTCCTTTCCTTCTTTCTTTTTCTCACCCTTGCTCTCGTTGCCCCCCCATCCCCCATGGGAATCATGACAGGGTGCAAGTGGAGGTGCAATGCCTGTTTTTTTTCAGTCCCAGGATCCACAATTTCTGATGGCAGCCCTGCTTGGAGATAGAGGCTCATTTTAATCATTATACTAGCATTTTAATCATGCATACTAGCATCATTATACTTGGGGGTGGGCTTATTAATGATAGACAAGCTGAGCAGTGTGTGCCTGTCTTCCATGTGTGTGGCGGCTGCTGGTAAGAAGCCAGCACATATGTTACATACAACTTCACATAAATGTTCATATGTGCCGGCCAGCTACCCCGTACACACTTTGGTTGATGCTGCAGCCCAGGGGCAGCAGCTTTTGCTGGTTATTACCATATGTTTAGCAATGAAATTAGTATGATGAACCATGATCCTGAATGAATTTGTGATGGGAAGACAGTCCACTCACAGATTTCATCTGATCAGTTTATTGAGTTCATGTAGTGAATGGCTGAGGAGGTAGATTGACTAAGGTTTCTAAAATGAAAAGTTGAGGTGTTTCCTATAGCATTAGATTCTAGCTATTATTTACTGACTGGTTGCTATGAACAACACCACCACTCACCTGTTTTAGAAGCTTAAGTAAATCGAGCGCCGGAACTCTAAAATTTGGCAGCTCACATGTAGGGATGTGATTGTGTTGCTCGATTCCCAGGATTGGCCAGTGTGCCGCAAAGGTAACAATATTTTAAGAATCACAATGTTTTACACCTAAAGGTTACATTCAAAAAGTACCATGTACCCTTTGTGCTTCTAGTAATTGAAAGTGATTACAACTTTCTATACATGGCCGGATTAACAATGGGGCTGATGGAGCTGCAGCTCCAGGCCCACACTACAAATAAGACCACAGCATCTCCACTACTCTATGCTGCTGTAGATAGGGAAAAAAAATCCTTCTACTGCAGCATTCTAACATCCCTGTTGCCCGCCTCCTCCTACCCTCTGCTTTAGAGTTGGTTCAAATGCCGCCACAGGCATAAAGATTTTGACTACAATGGTGGCGCAGTGGAAGGCTTTCCTGGCCCACATTCTTACAGAGAGACTCGGCACCTCCTCTGCACCGCAGACATCATGATGTGTGAGGTCACAAACACTCCGCACAGCCACTGCACCCAGTTTCCAGCTACAGAACAGACACATCTCTGGAAGCCCAGTGAAGGAAGCCCTGGCTGCCTGCTGTCTGACGCTCCTAAGTAGAGAGAGATGTCAGACGCTTCAAGGGCTGCCTGGCTGTAGTAGCAGCTATACACTATACATTTAATAATTATATAAATATATTGAACTATGTGTACAATTCCATTTTGCATGTTTGCTACTCTTAATGTATCTACACAGTACAGTATACTGTATATATTTATATAAATATGTATATATCCTATACAGTATATATATGTATATATATATATCTACATATATAAATATCTATGTATACATATATAAATATGTATATATAAGAGAGATAAAAAGTTCCGTCTGCGCAATGTCCAAATGTCTCCAATTAATATAGCTTGAAAAAAACGTTCTGCACTTGATAATGCCCCAATAAAGTGCTGTGCCCCTTGTATGCCCTGTCCAATGGGCTGTGTCTATAAAGCAAAAAAAAATAAGGAGGCACACAATAGTGAAGTATGTCTTCTATAAAATGGTGTATTTGGCAGCATATATACTCACAATGAATCATAATAAAGCAGGCATCTCATGATTACGGCAAACAGCGGGCTCTCCGTTCCATGTGGATGCTCTATTCCACTCGGCATCCCGGAAGTCCCAGGCGCCATCCCGGAAGTCAGTTGCAGTTCAAGCTTTGAGGAAGTTCAAGTTCAAGCATGCAGAGGAAGTCGATAGACGAAACCAGTCTGGGTAGTTTGGTGACTAAGCGGAGGTGATGTCTGCATGCCACTGAGATCAAGGCTTGGACCACGACTCACTTCTGGGATGGCGCCGGGGACTTCTGGGACACCGAGTGGAATAGAGCATCCACACGGAGCTGAGAGTCCGGTGTTAGCCGTAATTATGAGATGCCTGTTTTTATTATGATTCATTGTGAGTGTATATGCTGCCAAATACACCATTTTATATTAGCCATGCTTCACTATTGTGTACCTCCTTATTTTCTTTGCTTTATGTATTTAATTGATATATATATATATATATATACAGGTTGAGTATCCCATTTCCAAATATTCCAAAATACAGAATATTCCGAAATACGGAATTTTATGAGATAGTGAAACCTTTGTTTTCTGATGGCTCAATGTACACAAACTTTGTGCTTAATACACAAAGTTATTAAAATATTCTATTAAATGACATTCAGGCTGTGGGTATAAGGTGTATATGAAATATAAATGAATGGTGTGAATGTACACACACTTTGTTTAATGCACAAAGTTATTAAAAATATTGTCTAAAATGACCTTTAGGCTGTGTGTATAAGGTGTATATAAAACATGCATGCATTCTGTGCTTAGACTTGGGTCCCATCACCATGATATCTCATTATTGTATGCAATTATTCCAAAATACGGAAAAATCCGATATCCAAAATACTTCTGGTCCCAAGCATTTTGGATAAGGGGGACTCAACCTGTGTATATATATATATATATATATATATATATATATATGGGTCTCATCTTTAAGTGAAGTTGATGATACCAATGGCAACTCTGGTGCTACACGCCCTTTAGGGGTGACTACAAGGGCAATAGAGGGAAAAGGCAGAGGAAATGCACGAGGAGGGGAGGTCAAACAAAAAGGAAGGGGACGTGGAAAAAAACCACCAGTGGCCAAACGAACTTAGTAGTTAATTTATCATCTTATACCCTCAGCAAAGTCGAGAATGATGTGCTTGCACGAGGATTATCTTTTGTGCCATCTGTCCCGTTTGACCAATTCCAATGGCTTGTAGAACAGCAAGCCCTCCATCGACAATTAAAACTAAAAGAATTCTTTGCCAAAAATACTAATGCTGCAGATAAGATCCCCTCAGACATTCCACCTCAATTACGTAAGATATTACCACGTTCAACGTTCGATCTGCAATCATTTAATGCAAGTATCAAGACGTTTATGCGGCTAATGGAAGCTGATGTACAGTCGACGGTTAATACCTTACCTCCTATGAGACACAACTTAAATAAACAGGAGCATCTAGCGCTTAAGAGCTTATCCCAAAATCAACAACTGATTTTTCGACCTGCAGATAAGGGTGGTGCCCTGGTAATACAGGATTTACAAGATTACAAAGCCGAAATTCAAGCACAACTCGAAGATCATGATACATATCAATTATTACCTGGTGATCCAACGATGAAAATTAAAAAGGATCTACAGATGATTGTGAAAGTAGCTGTAGATAATGGACAGATCACACAAGATATTGCTACAGCCCTTATTCCGGAATTTCCTGTGGTACCGCTCTTGTACACAATTCCAAAAATCCATAAATCTATGTCTAAACCCCCGGGGCGCCCGATAATATCCGCAAGAGGATCATTATTGCAGAATACATCTATATATTTGGACTCTTTGTTCCAGCCGGCGATCAGGGCACACCCCCGATATCTATTGGATACCCCATCCCTTCTGTTAAAACTGAAGGAAATCCCTAAATTACAAGGAGAAATATGGCTATGCAGTATTGATGTAAAAAGCCTATATACTGTAATTCCGCATGAGATGGGGCTACAATTTACTTACAGGTTTTTGAGGGACAATGCAAATTACACAGGACCAGATTTAGGCCTTGTGATGGATCTACTCCGACTCATACTTATTTCTAATTTCTTTATTTATGACAACAAGTTTTACTTGCAGCGTATTGGCTGTGCGATGGGGTCTAGTGTGGCCCCATCGTACGCCAATATGTTTATGTTTAATGTCGAGCAGGATGTATTTTTTTCATGCCCACAGGTTGCTAGTCAGATTGTATTCTATACGCGCTTCATAGACGATTTGCTGATAATCTGGTAGGGGCAGAAGCAAGAGCTGATTGACCTATTGGACAATCATAACTCTTGTGATGGCCCAGTGAAGTTAACATACAACATCTCTGATGAGTGTGTGAATTTCCTGGATGTATCTATCAGGATCTGTGAGGGTATTATTCATACTAGTCTATTTACCAAGGACACAGATAGGAATAACTTGTTGCATTACAATAGTGCCCATCCCAGAGCACTTGTGAGAGGTTTACCCTATTCACAAATGTTGCGGATCAAACGCATTACAACAGACACTAAGCTAGCAGAACAACAGATTAATGCTCTGATCGATAAATTCCTTGGAAGGGGGTATCATCTTAATATATTATTGGAAGCAAAGCAAAAAGTATTGCAAAGCCCGGAGCAGGTTACAGTAAAAGACCAGAAGCCAGACAATATACTACCTTGGGTAAATAGATATAATCAAGCCAGCCCTATTATTACTAAAAAAGTAAAAAAACTATGGCCCATTATACAGTCTGACCCTGAATTGCCACTTGCGAACACTAGAATTATGACTTGTCACACCAGGGGTAGAAACCTTCGGGACATATTAGTTAGAACTGATGTCTCAAGGATACAGGGATCCGATGTACCTAGAGGTGCACGACAGAAAGTGGGATGCATTCGTTGCACGTGTACTACCTGCCAATTTATGTTGGCAGGCGAGACATTTAACCATCCGTTATCTGGTAAAAAATACCATATTCGTTACCAACTTACGTGTAACACTAAATTTACGGTGTACCAAATTATCTGCCCGTGTGGGAAATCCTATATCGGGAAAACAGAACGCAGTTTTAAGGAAAGGATGACTGCGCATAGATCCGCCATTAGGAAAGCACTTGCCACAGGTAATAGTGAACAACCTGTGGCAAGACACTTCGTAGTAGCTCGACATAATTTGACATCTATTCGATATAGAATGATCGACCACGTACCCCCTAATATACGGGGTGGTAACAGAGGTTTAAAACTGCTGCAAATGGAATCCCGATGGATCCATCGAATGGGTACATTAACCCCTAGGGGCCTTAATGAGCATCTGGGCCTTAATAATTTCTTGTAATAGTGGCTACAGGGTGAGTTCATGTAGTATTTGAAATTTAGGCTAGGGAGGCTTTATCTATTTATGTATGTATGTATACTGGTGAAGGGCAGTGTTACCTCTTACAGACCTTGTTTGAAACTTGGGTACTAGTATGTAAGAGTTAAAGTTCTCATGCTATGACCTATGTTACACGTATCTATGTATTATATAAATTCATCCAGGAGTATCTGTATTAATGTATCCCAATGGTACATTCAATGCTTGCATAGATGCGATGAGCAGCCACCATATTATGGCATCATCCGTGTGCCGAGCTATATATGGTGGTAATCTCTGCTGCTTTGAGTAGGTAACGGATCTTTAATCCTTGTGTATATGTTAGACTTGAACGTCTCAATTGGTGTTTTAGCTTTTTATAGATCACGTAATCACACTATGCTATCTAATTGTGTATGTTTTACAGTTGCTATGGTAACAGAGTGGTGAGTCAACGGGTGCGCCGTGTTGCGCGCATGACGTGATGACATCATCATTTGAAGCCGCCGGGCCGGGTGCGTGGTCCCGTTACCGGAGTGGCGCCTTTTCACTGATGGGTGGGGATATAAAGGTAAGAGTATGTGTTTTATGTGTGTAATAAGCCTGATGAAAATGCCGTAATAAAGGCATTGAAACGTTGCTAATTTATTCGCTTGTATGAGAAATGTTTTCCCGACTGGAGTGCCGCACTATTCGACTGCATCTATCTTATTCCGTGAGGGCAACCAGCAAAGTAACTTGCCAGCTATAATGAGGAGTGCCGGTAATATAAACCTATATGTATATATATATTGATAGATAGACATACTGTGTGTGTGTATATATATATATATATATATATATGCACACAGTATATATGTGTATTTATAGGTGTATAAATAAAGATATATAGCAGCAATGGATGGAGGCGGCACTCCGAGACTTAGTGTGACAGCATAAAGTGGTTTAATGTGCTCAACAGGGCATGTACAGTAATCCCATCATCCTGATAAAGGGATTACGTGCCCCAAAACGTTGAGTACATTAAAGCACTTCATGCTGTTAAACTAAGTCTCGTAGTGCCGCCTTCATCCATTGCTGCTATTACACAGGTCTGCGAAATTTAAGATGTTGAAAGTTTTTTAAATAATACTTTTATATTCTTTATTATACTCCTGTGTACATCAAGAAATAGTATATAAATAAAATACCACATTACATTTACCTATAATGGGGTTACATACATTTTTAAGAAAAAACAAGAAGTTTAATTGCTCTAGACATATTTATTGTGAAATACGAAATGTTGATGATATCACTGTGTTTTTGTCTCAATGACATAATAAAATAACAATAAAATCAAACATTAATAGTAACAAAACCGTAATTATTGTAAAAATTGTTTTTTTTCTTCAAACTTCGTTTTATCGCTTTTCGCTTATAAGTTTTTTCTGTGTTGTCTCTGTGTATCATCCAGCAGTAGTCAGCCATCCTAACGGCCCTGGTATTTTCTTTCTACATCTTTAAAGTCTTGGTGGAACTGTTCACCCTGTTCTTCACTGTAGTCTCCGAGATTATTCTTGAAATGGTGTGTGTGTGCGTGTGTGTGTGTGTGTGTGTGTAGTGTGTGTGTGTGTGTGTGTGTAGTGTGTGTGTGTGTGTGTGTGTGTGTGTGTAGTGTGTGATGATGTGTGTATATGTGGCTGTCACGCGGCGGGCGCTTACCGGCGCGGGTCCCGGGATCTGTCCTCTGACGGTGCGGCTGCCTGCGGCACTCTGTGGCCGCACGGGGATGTGGCTAGGTCGGCAGCGGGATTGGCGGCTTCCGGAGTCTTGAGGGAGGACCTAGTGGCTTGCAGCTTCCTGGCGTGTCTGGCAGTGCTGGGAGCGGCCATGTTGGAGACCGAGGGCAGCACCAATGAGCGTGAAGGGTGAGTGTCAGCCAATCCTGTTTTCCTGCTGCCTATAAATAGGCTGGGATTATTGCATTCTGTGCCAGTGCTTTGTTGTGGTTACTCTGTGCCTTAGCTCTGTGCTTCCGCAGTTTGTTCTGTGAGTCTCTTGTTAATTGGTCCCGTCAGGCTCTCCGAGTTCTCAGCCGACTCTCGCTGCACAACGCTCTCCAGCTCTCCAGTGTGTGGTCACGGTCTACCGCTCTCCCACCGGTGCCTTCAGATACCGAAGGATTCTCGCGGTGGTTCGCTAGCTTCAGCCTGTGCTCTTCATTCTTGTCTTTGCATCATCCTGCAACCAGTCTTCACAGTTCTTCATTCACATCTTTGCATCATCCTGCAAACAGTCTTCACAGTTCATCATTCACGTATTCGCATCATCCTGCAACAAGTCTTCACAGTTCTTCATTCACGTCTTCGTATCATCTAGCAACCAGTCTTCACTCTTCTTCATTCACATCTTCCCATCATCCAGCAACCAGTCCTCACTGTTCTTTATTCACGTCCTCGCATCATCCAGCAACCAGTCTTCACAGTTCCACATTCATGTTTTCACATCATCCAGCTAACAGTCTTCACAGTTCTTCAGCCTTGCTTTCGCATCACTCAACAACTCAACTTCACAGTTCTTCAGTCTCGTCTTTATATCAACCTAAGTATATTCCTCATAGTTCTTCATTCTCGGCCTCGTATCATTCAGTGACTTCATTCCCTGCAGTTTCCCAATCCTGAACTAATTAGTCTCAGTCTTCCTTAAGCCTCATTCTGATCTGTTATCATTAATAAATATATGAAAAGGAATTATCTTCGTCCTCCTTGTTTCCAGCACTCAGGGGCATCTGCTCCTTTGGTTGGTTAGAGTCCAACGGATCCACAAACACAGCCTATTCTGACAGTGGTGAGTGGATGTGTGTGGTGTGTGTGGTGTGTACTGTGTGTGTGTATATACGTTGTGTTGTGTGTATATGTGGTAGTGTGTGTGTGTGTGTGTGTGTGTGTGTGTGTGTGTGTGTGTGTGTGTGTGTACAGTATGTACTGTGTTTGTGTATATGTGGCAGTGGTGGATGTGTGTGTACTGTATGTGTGTGTATTGTGTGGGTGTGTGTATGTGTTATCAAGTATGTACTGTGTGTATGTGTACTGCTATATGTGGTGGTGGGTGTGTGTACTGTGTGTGTATATGTGGTGTATGTGTAGTGTGTGTATGTATGTGGTGGTAGGAAGGGGTTAAAATGAGCCTGTACAGGGCAAAACTGTGTTGCATCTGTTTTATTTGGTTCCATGATCGCCAGCTCATCTTGTAGTTGTAGTTGTTGTGTGTGTGCAATGTTCCTTTAGACAGTATAGGGTTTAGGTCCTTTGTAAAATTCAGCTCCAAGCAATACTTGCCTACCCTCCCGCATTCAGCGGGAGGCTCCTGTTTTTTAATTTAGCCTTCCGCTGCCCCATTAAATCTTGGTGGTCCTCCCGGTTTTTCACACGAGCGGTATGTGTTAACGTGGATTGCGCATGCGCCAGTCCAACTACAAAAGCGCCAGGTGCAAGAGCCTGCACGGGTGATAGTGGGATGAAGGGGCACTGCTTAGTACGTGAGGGGGCATGGCTTGCTGTATCTGTCTCTATGTGTGGGTGCCGGAGTGACAGAGAGAGGCGGTAGAAGGAGACTGCGGGGCGGGGAAAGCAGAGTGTGAAATGGCAGAGCGGCTCCCGGCTGCTAGAGAGGGACAGGTGACAGCAGTTAGAGACAGCCCCTGGGACTCAGGCAGTGGTGGGCTGGGCTGGATGGGGATGGCAGAGTGCCAAATGTACCCCGGGCTGGTTGCATTTTCAGTGCCCTGTGCCGGCGTATTGGTCTGGCTTTTCCTTGGATCCTCAACCTGGAGCTGGAGGTCCCTCGGCTGCCTAACTTGCCTGCATTAGGCTCAACCCAGGGGCTTCTGCACTACTCACCCACCTGATAGGAGCTGGATGTAGATAACCTTTCCCGCCTGACATTGTCCAGCACATTAGGGGTTAGTGGCTGAGCAATAGAGGTCAGAGGAGCCCGTGCTGAGCTGATTGGAGGTGCTCCTCTGACCCCTGCTTGTGTTTGGCATCACATGACAGCTCCAATTTCCAGTCACAAGTGTGTGCATGTGATTTCCTGCAGCGGGGCATGCTGCTGCTACTGAGCACATCTCTCCAGAGCACCGAGCAGAGAGAGACAACGGGACAGATACAGACAGCAACCCGAGGAGCCAAGGGATGAAGAGCACTGAGCTTTAGAGTAGGTGAAGGAAATGCCCCAGAGCTCTCACTTCTGCAGTATGGCAGACTGCACACCCACCTTCCATGAGGCTATGTGTTTATCCCCATACTGTATAGGGCCCATATATGATGTTATGTATTTCTATATTGTATAGAGCCCTTCTGGTGCTGCACTGTTCTGTATTATATAAAACCCATAATGAATCATCCTATAACATTCAGGGCACATGTAAAGTCACACTGTGTTTCCCTGTATCCTATAAAACACCTATTTCCAACTTGGATTTAGACATAACCATTGATCTGGGTTGCGTATGATTTTCCAGCAGTCGGATGCTGGCAGTCAGAAAACCGACCATAGCATCCCGATGGAAAGAATCCTGACAGGGCCTCGGGGTGTATGCATACCTTCCCCCAATCCTCCTTTCTAACCATAACCCTCCCTTTCCACAGCATAAACCTAACCCCCTTCTCTGCAGCCTAACCCTCCCCGGTGGTGGCTAAATCTAACCACCTCTTCCCTAAACTTAATCCTAACCCTCCACCCTCACAGCCTATACCTCCCCGGGCGTGCCTAAACCTAACCCCCCGCCCCGCAGCTTAACCCTCCCCAGGGGTGCTTAAAGCTAAACCCCCCTTCCCGCAGACTAAACCTACCTCTCCCCACAGCCTAACCCTAACTTTCCCCAGGGGTGCCTAAACCTAACCCCTCCTTCCCACAGCCTAAACTTAACCCTCTCTCCCCCACAATCTAGCCCTAACCCTCCCAGGGGGTGCCTTAACCTAACCCCCCCTGCAAGAAACACTAAAGTGGAGGGCATTTTGGCTGATGATGGAGTTCTGGCGTCAACATTGTAGCCACGTGTTGGGATTCCGACTGCTGGCATCCAGACCGCATCCCATTAATCCATCCTTTGTCTCCTGTACTGTATACTACTTCCCATACACTTTATTTCATGTTAAACCTCCTGTTCTCCGCACAACAATTTATAGGTTCTCCATTATATATTTTATACTGTATCATATTCCTGCAAATAAAATTCAGCAAAAGTTTATCAAAAATGTGAAAACTATATAAAGTTAAAAGATTAACTTTGCTTACATACTGCCATCAGGCTACCTCCCGCTTGCTTGCACCTCATGTCATCTGTTTGTTGACCCTTCCCACTAGATTGTTAGCTCTTCAGAGCAGGGCCCTCTTTCCTCTTGTTATCTAAGCCCTCTTCTCAACACACTTCACTCGCAGCTCTCCCCTACTCAGCGACCATCTTTACCCGCTTTTTCTCATGCTGGTAAAGGCTCCTCTCTATCTATGGCCGCCAGCCTCTAGTAGTAGTACAATGATTACTCCCTCGCTACTTACATCTAAGCTGTATAATGTTTTGAGAATTGTGGTGCTCTTTGTTACCTGTACTGCAAAACACTTGTGGCGCCTTATTAATAAAATGTAATAATAATAATAATAATAATAACTTTTAAATTGTCTATCCTTGCAAGTAGCAGGAATGGCACGGGACTGCATGGTTCCCAAATAACAATCAGGTTGGCTGGAGGGGATAGGGAAATAGTTCTATTAAATGCGAGTGCTATCCATTTAATGTTGGGATTGGTTTCAGGTAGGGATTCCTAATTATTTAATTGGGCATTACGAATTTAACATTAGGACTGGCTGGTGGAAAGGAGGCTTAGAGGGTAAATACATTCAGGTGCTCGAAAGGGAGGGGTATTTCTAAGCAAGAAAAAAAGCCATTTGTTTCCCCCAGCACCCTGAATGATAACCGTAACCAGATTTAAATTCCACATAATAATAGAATTCAGAGATCTTCGTTACACATATTTGCGCAAATGTGTGAATAAGCCCCAAAGCCGCATCAAGGCGTCTCTGTATATTTGGGGTCCCTAGCGCTATATCTAGGTGCAGGGTGTGGCACCCCAAAACACCAGCATAAGCCAGAAAGCCCAGCGTAGCATACCAGTGAAAAAACTATAGTGTTAATAAATTAGTATTTAGGAAGCCGAAGCTATAGAGAAAGTGATACAAAAATGAAATGCAATTAAAATAGAGAAGTAGTGTTAAAAAATTAATGAGTGAAAAGTGTTAATAGAATGTAAGGGTATGCCACACTAAGGCCATCCAGCTCAGCCAGTCCAGAGGCACCACACCTCACACCTCCATTACCCCAATCTGGGTCTAAGATTAACCAGCAAGGAGCCACATGATAATGGCTCCTTACTACAATATGTCTAAGCTAAGAGCTACCTACCTTGGAGCAACCCCATAATGCTCCATGTGGCATGTCAGGGCCTGCACCTCCTCCTAATGCAGGAACCTCTCTGCCTCTCCCAACAAACATATATATTGGTAGATGCTCAATTAGCTTAGTGATATCATTCAGGTGTTTGAAAGGGAGGGGTATTTCTAAGCAAGAAAAAAAGCCATTTGTTTCCCCAGCACACTGAATGGATAACAGTAACCAGATATAAATCCCACATGATAATAGAATTCAGAGATCTTCGTTACACATATTTGCGCAAATGTGTGAATAAGCCCCAAAGCCGCATCAAGGCGTCTCTGTATATTTGGGGTCCCTAGCGCTATATCTAGGTGCAGGGTGTGGCACCCCAAAACACCAGCATAAGCCAGAAAGCCCAGCATAGCATACCAGTGAAAAAACTATAGTGTTAATAAATTAGTATTTAGGAAGCCGAAGCTATAGAGAAAGTGATACAAAAATGAAATGCAATTAAAATAGAGAAGTAGTGTTAAAAAATTAATGAGTGAAAAGTGTTAATAGAATGTAAGGGTATGCCACACTAAGGCCATCCAGCTCAGCCAGTCCAGAGGCACCACACCTCACACCTCCATTACCCCAATCTGGGTCTAAGATTAACCAGCAAGGAGCCACATGATAATGGCTCCTTACTACAATATGTCTAAGCTAAGAGCTACCTACCTTGGAGCAACCCCATAATGCTCCATGTGGCATGTCAGGGCCTGCACCTCCTCCTAATGCAGGAACCTCTCTGCCTCTCCCAACAAACATATATATTGGTAGATGCTCAATTAGCTTAGTGATATCATTCAGGTGTTTGAAAGGGAGGGGTATTTCTAAGCAAGAAAAAAAGCCATTTGTTTCCCCCAGCACCCTGAATGATAACCGTAACCAGATTTAAATTCCACATAATAATAGAATTCAGAGATCTTCGTTACACATATTTGCGCAAATGTGTGAATAAGCCCCAAAGCCGCATCAAGGCGTCTCTGTATATTTGGGGTCCCTAGCGCTATATCTAGGTGCAGGGTGTTACACTAACATATCACATCCCACTGCTGGTGGGAATTAGAGGCAGCAGTCGGGATTCTGACTGCCGGCATTTCAGCGGCTGTCGTGATTCTGGCATCGGCATCCTGACTGCCGAGATCCTGACCACCGGGATAATGAGTACATCCCATGTATCCTTATACATCTTGCGTGAGATGCTTGGCGTGAGTGAGCCAGCAGTACCTGTGCAACTCTGCTAATGTCAAGCATCTTGTCCCCAATGAAATGTGTCTAATTCACATCGCTCTGCGTATAAGTCGCACAAGCAGACTCTGCTGATTAAAATAACTGGGTGCCCAGTTTAGTCGGGTTTAGCTGCTTTATGCAGATCTCTTGTCACTTTGGATGGGAGATCAGGTGCAATATAACAATTGAATTGCGCCCAATATGATTAAAGTAATATAATTTCTCTAACGTCCTAGTGGATGCTGGGGACTCCGTAAGGACCATGGGGAATAGACGGGCTCCGCAGGAGACTGGGCACTCTAAGAAAGATTTAGTACTACTGGTGTGCACTGGCTCCTCCCTCTATGCCCCTCCTCCAGACCCCAGTTAGAATCTGTGCCCGGACAGAGCTGGGTGCATTTTAGTGAGCTCTCCTGAGCTTGCTAATAAGAAAGTATTTTAGTTAGGTTTTTTTTTTATTTTCAGAGAGCTTCTGCTGGCAACAGACTCTCTGCTACGTGGGACTAAGGGGAGAGAAGCAAACCTACTAACTGTGGCTAGGTTGCGCTTCTTAGGCTACTGGACACCATTAGCTCCAGAGGGTTCGAACACAGGATCTTAACCTTGGTCGTCCGTTCCCGGAGCCGCGCCGCCGTCCCCCTCGCAGAGCCAGAAGACAGAAGCCGGCGGGTGAAGCAAGAAGACATCAAAATCGGCGGCAGAAGACTCCTGTCTTCATATGAGGTAGCGCACAGCACTGCAGCTGTGCGCCATTGCTCCCACACTACCCACACACTCCGGTCACTGTAGGGTGCAGGGCGCAGGGGGGGAGGGGGGGCGCCCTGGGCAGCAATTATGATACCTCTTGGCAAAAGTAACATATATACAGCTGGGCACTGTATATATGTGTGAGCTCCCGCCATTATTTTTACCCAAAAAGCGGGACAGAAGCCTGCCGCTGAGAGGGCGGGGCTTCTTCCTCAGCACTCACCAGCGCCATTTTCTCTCCACAGCTCCGCTGAGAGGAAGCTCCCCAGGCTCTCCCCTGCAGTCTCAAGGTAGAAAGAGGGTAAAAAGAGAGGGGGGGCACATAAATTTAGGCGCATTAATCATATATACAGCAGCTACTGGGTAAACACTAAGTTACTGTGTAATTCCTGGGTTATATAGTGCTGGGGTGTGTGCTGGCATACTCTCTCTCTGTCTCTCCAAAAGGCCTGGTGGGGGTCCTGTCTTCATATAGAGCATCCCCTGTGTGTGTGGTGTGTCGGTACGCGTGTGTCGACATGTTTGACGAGGAGGGCTATGTGGAGGCAGAGCAGGTGCAGATGGATGAGGTGTCTCCGCCGACGGCGCCGACACCTGATTGGATGGATATGTGGAAGGTGTTAAATGATAATGTGAACTCCTTGCATAAAAGGTTGGATAAAGCTGAAGCCTTAGGACAGTCGGGGTCTCAGCCCATGCCTGATCCTACAGCGCAGAGGCCGTCAGGGTCTCAGAAGCGCCCACTATCCCAAATTGTTGACACAGATATCGACACGGATTCTGACTCCAGTGTTGATGGTGATGATGCAAAATTGCAGCCTAAAATGGCTAAAGCCATCCGCTACATGATTATAGCAATGAAGGATGTATTGCACATATCAGAGGTAAACCCTGTCCCTGACACGAGGGTTTATATGTTTGGGGAGAAAAAGCAAGAGGTGACTTTTCCCCCTTCACATGAGTTAAATGAGTTATGTGAAAAAGCGTGGGATTCTCCTGATAAGAAAGTGCTGATTTCCAAAAGGTTACTTATGGTGTACCCTTTCCCGCCAATGGACAGGTTGCGCTGGGAATCCTCCCCTAGGGTAGACAAGGCTCTGACGCGCTTATCTAAGAAGGTGGTCCTACCGTCACAGGATACGGCCTCCCTAAAGGATCCTGCGGATAGGAAGCAGGAAGGTATTCTGAAGTCTGTTTATACACATTCCGGTACCATACTGAGGCCGGCAATTGCGTCGGCCTGGATGTGTAGTGCTGTAGCAGCTTGGACAGATACTCTGTCTGAGGAACTGGATACCTTGGACAAGGATACTATTTTACTGACCCTGGGGCATATAAAAGACGCTGTCCTATATATGAGGGATGCCCAGAGGGACATTTGCCTACTGGGCTCAAGAATAAATGCAATGTCGATTTCTGCCAGAAGGGTCCTGTGGACTCGGCAGTGGACAGGTGATGTCGATTCAAAAAAGCACATGGAGGTTTTACCTTATAAGGGTGAGGAATTGTTTGGGGGCGATCTCTCGGACCCAGTTTCCACAGCTACGGCTGGAAAGTCAATTTTTTTGCCATATATTCCCTCACAACCAAAGAAAGCATCGTATTACCAAATGCAGTCCTTTCGATCACAAAAAAGCAAGAAAGTCAGAAGTGCATCCTTTCTTGCCAGAGGCAGGGGTAGAGGAAAGAAGCAGCACCATACAGCTAGTTCCCACGAACAGAAGTCCTCCCCGGCTTCCACTAAATCCACCGCATGACGCTGGGGCTCCACAGGTGGAGCCGGGAGCGGTGGGGGCGCGTCTCCGAAATTTCAGCCACCAGTGGGTTCGCTCACAGGTGGATCCCTGGGCCTTACAGATTGTGTCTCAGGGATACAAGCTGGAATTCGAAGTGATGCCCCCTCACCGTTACCTAAAATCGGCCCTGCCAGCTTCCCCCATGGAAAGGGAGGTAGTGTTAGCGGCAATTCACAAGTTATATCTCCAGCAGGTGGTGGTAAAGGTTCCCCTCCTTCAACAGGGAAGGGGTTACTATTCCACAATGTTTGTGGTACCGAAACCGGACGGTTCGGTCAGACCCATTTTGAATTTAAAATCCCTGAACATTTATCTGAAGACATTCAAGTTCAAAATGGAATCGCTCAGAGCGGTCATTGCAAGCCTGGAAGAGGGGGATTTTATGGTGTCTCTGGACATCAAGGACGCTTACTTGCATGTCCCCATTTATCCACCTCATCAGGAGTACCTCAGGTTTGTGGTACAGGACTGTCATTACCAATTCCAGACGTTGCCGTTGGACTATCCACGGCACCGAGAATATTTACCAAGGTAATGGCGGAAATGATGGTGCTCCTTCAAAAGCAAGGAGTCACAATTAACCCATACTTGGACGATCTCCTCATAAAGGCGAGGTCCAGAGAGCAGTTGCTGATCAGCGTAGCACACTCTCAGGTAGTGTTGCAACAGCACGGCTGGATTCTGAATATCCCAAAGTCGCAGCTGATTCCTACGACGCGTCTGCCATTTCTGGGCATGATTCTGGACACAGATCAGAAAAGGGTGTTTCTCCCGGCGGAGAAGGCTCAGGAGCTTGTGACTCTCGTCAGAAACCTCTTAAAACCAAAACAGGTGTCGGTGAATCACTGCACGCGAGTCCTGGGAAAGATGGTGGCGTCATACGAGGCCATTCCCTTCGGCAGGTTCCATGCAAGGATCTTTCAGTGGGATCTGTTGGACAAGTGGTCCGAATCGCATCTTCAGATGCATCGGCTGATCACCCTATCCCCCAGGACCAGGGTGTCTCTTCTGTGGTGGCTGCAGAGTGCTCACCTTCTCGAGGGCCGCAGGTTCGGCATACAGGACTGGGACCTGGTGACCACGGATGCAAGCCTCCGAGGATGGGGGGCAGTCACTCAGGGAAGAAACTTCCAAGGGTTGTGGTCAAGTCAGGAGGCTTGTCTGCACATCAATATCCTGGAACTAAGGGCCATATACAACGCCCTGAGTCAAGCGAAGCCTCTGCTTCGCAACCAACCGGTGCTGATTCAGTCAGACAACATCACCGCAGTGGCTCATGTAAACCGCCAGGGCGGCACAAGAAGCAGGGTGGCGATGGCGGAAGCCACCAGGATTCTTCGTTGGGCGGAGAATCACGTGCAAGCACTTTCAGCAGTGTTCATTCCGGGAGTGGACAACTGGGAAGCAGACTTCCTCAGCAGACACGACCTCCACCCGGGAGAGTGGGGACTTCATCAAGAAGTCTTCACGCAGATTACAGATCGATGGGAACTGCCACAGGTGGACATGATGGCATCCCGCCTCAACAAAAAGCTAAAAAGGTATTGCGCCAGGTCAAGGGACCCTCAGGCGATAGCTGTGGACGCACTAGTGACACCGTGGGTGTTCCAGACGGTCTATGTATTTGCTCCTCTTCCTCTCATACCCAAGGTACTGAGAATCGTAAGAAAAAGAGGAGTGAGAACAATACTCATTGTTCCGGATTGGCCAAGAAGGACTTGGTACCCGGAACTGCAAGAAATGCTCACAGAGGACCCATGGCCTCTGCCTCTCAGACAGGACCTGTTGCAACAGGGGCCCTGTCTGTTCCAAGACTTACCGCAGCTGCGTTTGACGGCATGGCGGTTGAACGCCGGATCTTAGCGGAAAAAGGCATTCCGGATTAAGTTATTCCTACGCTGATAAAGGCTAGGAAGGACGTGACAGCAAAACATTATCACCGTATATGGCGAAAATATGTTGCTTGGTGTGAGGCCAGGAAGGCCCCGACAGAGGAATTCCAGCTGGGCCGGATCCTGCACTTCCTACAGTCAGGAGTGACTATGGGCTTGAAATTGGGGTCCATAAAGGTCCAGATTTCAGCCCTATCCATTTTCTTTCAGAAAGAACTGGCTTCTCTTCCTGAGGTTCAGACATTTGTTAAGGGAGTGCTGCATATTCAGCCCCCTTTTGTGCCACCAGTGGCACCTTGGGATCTCAACGTGGTGTTGGTTTCCTTAAATCCCACTGGTTTGAGCCACTTAATACCGTGGAGCTAAAGTATCTCACGTGGAAAGTGGTAATGCTATTGGCTTTGGCTTCGGCTAGGCGTGTGTCAGAATTGGCGGCTTTGTCATGTAAAAGCCCCTATCTGGTTTTTCATATGGACAGGGCAGAATTACCGACTCGTCCACAATTTCTGCCGAAGGTGGTGTCATCTTTTCATTTGAACCAACCTATTGTGGTGCCTGCGGCTACTTGTGACTTGGAGGATTCCAAGTTGCTTGATGTAGTCAGGGCTTTGAAGATTTATGTGACCAGAACGGCTGGAGTCAGGAAAACTGACTCGCTGTTTATCCTGTATGCATCCAACAAGCTGGGTGCTCCTGCTTCAAAGCAAACCATTGCTCGCTGGATCTGTAACACGATTCAGCAGGCTTATTCTGCGGCAGGATTGCCACATCCAAAATCAGTAAAAGCCCATTCCACAAGGAAAGTGGGCTCTTCTTGGGCGGCTGCCCGAGGGGTCTCGGCATTACAGCTTTGCCGAGCAGCTACTTGGTCAGGTTCAAACACCTTTGCAAAATTCTACAAGTTTGATACCCTGGCTGAGGAGGACCTTGTGTTTGCCCATTCGGTGCTGCAGAGTCATCCGCACTCTCCCGCCCATTTGGGAGCTTTGGTATAATCCCCATGGTCCTTACGGAGTCCCCAGCATCCACTAGGACATTAGAGAAAATAAGATTTTACTCACCAGTAAATCTATTTCTCGTAGTCCGTAGTGGATGCTGGGCGCCCGTCCCAAGTGCGGACTTTCTGCAATACGTGTATATAGTTATTGCTTAATAAAGGGTTATGTTATGTGGCATCCGTTGAGTGATGCTCGATTGTTGTTCATACTGTTAACTGGGTATGTTATCACAAGTTGTACGGTGTGATTGGTGTGGCTGGTATGAGTCTTACCCTGGATTCCAAAATCCTTTCCTTGTAATGTCATCTCTTCCGGGCACAGTTTCCTTAACTGAGGTCTGGAGGAGGGGCATAGAGGGAGGAGCCAGTGCACACCAGTAGTACTAAATCTTTCTTAGAGTGCCCAGTCTCCTGCGGAGCCTGTCTATTCCCCATGGTCCTTACGGAGTCCCCAGCATCCACTACGGACTACGAGAAATAGATTTACCGGTGAGTAAAATCTTATTATAAATTTGTATGGCAACGTTTTACTGACATCTAGCTGATTAATAGATGCTATACTGTAGTTTCACAAATTGTTTCAATTTATTTAGAAACTGTTGCTAGATTAAGTGTTCTTAATTTGTTAGAAACTTTTGCCAGAGAATCTGTATTTCTTTTTCCTAACTATAATAATATTGAGAAATGTAATTCAATCTTGGTGCTAATAGTATGATAAGAAGCTCTGCAGTATTATGATAGAATATATACATGTTGTCTTTTGGATTTGTGAGTCAAGCTAATAATAAAAGTTGAGTTTTACAAATATCTTGAGTGCTCCTGCCAATAGATTTCTCTTTTCTCTGATATAAACTATCACTGTGTTATTACTTTTGGGAGCACTGCAAGAGCATGGTGGTGCAAACGCAGGCAAGGCAGGGGCGTTTTCAAGGTGACTGCGTGACGTCTCACGCAGCCACTACTACAAAAAAATGGCGGCGGTGCACCTGCCTTTGCAGTTATGCTGCGCAGGCAGGGGACAACCCTTAAATTGCATGAACAGTGACGTGGTCGCAATTAATTGTGATTGCATCGCTGGCAGACATTTGCATGCTCGGCTGCCTTGCCTTGTGCTGGCGGCCCCCAGCATGCAATCGTCAGCAGTTGTAATTTTGTTTTTTTAGGAAAACTGCAACTCATGCTGAAGAAGGTCCTATATCACCTCTGTACCCTACTCACTGTGTCACTGTTTGCATATTATATTACCCTCTGTGGTGTGCTGCTCTTCGTACTATACTTTCCACCTGCCACTGCAGGATACACTCAAGAGTGGAATTGGATACGCATATGGGTGGAGTTAGACATGCCCCTTTAGGCAGAACATGACCACCCCCCCCCCCCTCATGGCTCTCCTTCAATCTCCCTGAAACTACTTTTCAAAAGTAGGCAAGTACAGATGGGTCAACGGTTATCTTGGCTAGTTTGCTGCGCCTAGGAACAACATGGTTTATTAACATAAACCCTTCATCTATTATTCTCAGCTGCAATACAATACAGAGAACAATACAGCAGGGGATTAAGTCATTACAGCAGGGGATTAAGTCCGACTGCCCAGTCTCAATTAATCCTGTTAAAGGTCAAGATAAACATGGACCCATCTGTTTGCTCCAGGCCCATATGGACCTTAATCTGGCACTGATTCCATACCAAGAGTGATTATACATTTTGGCCCTAGTTTAGCACTGTTGCTACAGTACAGATGGGTCCACGTTTATCTTGACCTTTAATAGGATTAACTGAGACTGGCCAATCGGACTTAATCCTCTGCTGTAATTACTTAATCCCCTGCTTTATTGTTCTCTGTATTGTATTTGTAGCTGAGAACAATAGATGAAGGGTTTATGCTAATAAGCCATGTTGTGCTAGGTGCAGAAAACTAGTCAAGATAACCATGGACCCATCTGTAGTTTGTAAAAATAATGTATTTATCAAATGTGTTACTATAGCTTAAAGAGGGTGATAAAGGATAAAGAATGAGGTAAGGATATTATATATCTGAACAAGCAAAATGGCAATAGATTCCTATAAGTAAGCCCTCTTATATTACACCTAAAATGAAGTATCGCGTGACCAAACTACAGCTGACATGGGTGTCCAGGTTTTTCATTTCACAATGATGGGAAACCTAGTAATAACTAGAGCTGGCATACGAATTCCAGTTGCACTAATATAGATACAGCAGACAATTCTATCTCTGTTATGCAGTAATAACCTCTCCCAGCTGAGCCTGGACGCCAGCAGGATATAACAGGTCAATATTGGCTTCCAAAATATTTCAATATTCATTTATACTTTATGTATCAGATTCTAACATGTAATTATGATATCAAGAGACAGCATTAATATATTTGTTGCTTTTGTGGTGTTGTGTTAGATGTAGAAGGGTAAGATACTAACACAGTGAAATTGTGCAGCAAACCATAAAAATCAACCTGCAATTAACTCTGTTCAAGGCAAGCAAATTAATAAATAAGACAGCAGCTTCCAGGAGAAGAGAACTGGCTTGTGTAAGTCTGATACTGTGGTTCAGGATTCCCTAGAAGAAACTGATGAGAGGGATCTGAGCAGACTGTCTTGGGAATCTGTTGCTGGGAAAGTTAAAGTTTGATAAGTTTCTGTTACGGTTTTGTCTATAGAGGTGAAATCATAGGAATAACAACCTAACCTACATTATCAGCAATAGTAGCAGAGGTACATGGTAAGGAAAAAAGTACAAAAAGCTAACTAGTAAACATACTGTATAGGGTTTAATTTAGAACCTGACATACACTATGTGTCTTTGTTTTACATAAAATATGCATTTCCATACTGCTCATGCATTCAGAAATAACATACATGCATATTCGGTCACATCTTGTATTTCAACTCCTTGAGTGGAATAGGTAGGGAGGGGATGTGCCAGCGCCTGGAAAATACAGTAAGTGCGTCTTTTCATAAATACTACTTAACATGTCCAGCACCTAGACGCATGTGTGCCTGTTTGTGGAGGCCTCTATCTTACAGATGCTTGTGCAAAACACACAGTGATGATCAATGGCATCCATAGAGCTGGTCCTAACCAATTCGATGCCCTAGGCAAGATTTTGGCTGGTGTCCCCTAGCAGCGCCACTAGTTCCGCCTCTGTTGCAGCACAGATCCCAGCAGTAGCCAGCAACACCCATCACTCATAGCAATCCTCATTACGGTACCCTATGCCAGCAAGAGCATTTGTGCCACCACCCACCATATTTGTAATAGGGACAGTGCACACCGAAGGCCCAAAAAGGGGCATGTTCTTGCTGAGAAGGGGCATTGACATACAATAGTATCCCCAAATTCAAATTATGCAACACATTAGTGCAACGTTATTCACATTATATCACACTTTAGTGTCCCCTATTTACGTTACATCACATGATAGTGTCCCTTATTCACATTATGCTTCTCAGTAGTGCCCCTTATTCACGTTACACAATGCCATATCACTCCTTGTTGATGTTACACCACACTGTATAGCTCCTTTTTCACATTACACCACTCAGTAGTGTCCTTTATACTGTAAATATTACGCCACACAGTAATAGCACCACTTATACACACAATGCCACACATTAATGTTCCTTACACATATGCCCCAGATTAGTAATGCCCTTATACACATAGAGGTGTATTCAATAAGAGTCGGATCCATTCCGACATGCATTTGTCGGAATGGATCCGACAACCCCTATTCAAAGAGTGGCCAAATCCGACTGTCGGATTTTGAGCCTAATCCGACTGTTGGATTTGGCCTGGCGTCCGTGCAGCTGCTGTGTGTCAGGGCTGTTATTGATTTTAGAAAAAAACATTCTTAAATAAGCCCTAACATATACCTCATGCCAACCGGCTTCCTTTGCCCCTGCCGCCCTGTGTGATACATCCTGTGCAGCAGCCGCCTTACTGAGAGCCGCCCGGCGCCAGTGATACAGATAGTGGGGATATCCCGTCCGCCTTGCTCTCACCACAGTGTCAGTGGCACCTGCCGGCTCTCAGCGAGGCGGATGCTGCTGCACAGGATGTATCACAGAGGATGGCAGGGGCAAAGAAAGTCGGTTGGCGTGAGGTATATGTTAGGGCTTATTTAAGAATGTCTCTTTCTAAAATCAATAAAAGTCCTGACACACAGCAGCTGCACGGACGCCGGGCCAAATCCGACAGGTTTGGCCCGGTCCTGACAGTGTCAATCTGACTTTTTTTAAAGTCGGATTGACATTGTCGGAAATGGAGCTAAAACCTGCCGGATTTGGTCCCCTTTCCGACAATAGCACGTGGATCGGCAGCTATTCCGCTGATCCACGTGCTTTCCGACAGCTTTCCAACAAGTCAAATTTCCCGACTTGTTGGAAAAAATTAGGCTTGATTGAATAGGTCGGAACCCCTTCCGACCTATTCTAGTCGGAAACTGCCATCTTTCCTACAAGACGACAGTTTCCGGCTGTAATTGAATATACCCCATAATGACACACAGTAATGCCCCTTACACATATGTCCCACATTCAGGGCCGGTTCTTGGGCGCTGGGCGCCCCGGGCGACAATAGGGGCGTGGCTACGTACAGGGGGCGTGGTCATTTACGCCCCCTGTACAGACTGAAATGACGCGTAGCGTCTAGTTCCCTTCGTGGAGAGGACCTTTGGTGTGCGGTGCGTGATGACGTCATCGCACACCGCACAGTAAAGGACCTCTCCACGAAGGGAAACTAGACGCGTACGCATCTATTTTCTCTTCACAGCGGCAGCGGGGGGGCAACGGGCAGCGGAAGGCAGCGCCCCGGGCAAAAGTCCTGCTTGCCCGTGGCAAGATCCGCTACTGCCCACATTAGTAATGCCCTCATATACATAATTCCACATAATTATGCCCCTTACACATATGTCCCACATTTGTAATGCGAGGAAATTTTTTTTTATTAAACTCACTTTTGCTTGCCGGCAGTTAGTGTGCACTGTGTCCACCCCTGCAGCTCCGTTAATCCTTGACTGCATTATCTGGAGTGGGGGTGGAAGGTTGGGTGGTGCTGTGGCTGCATGGAGACAGTGTACCTGCAAAGGACCATGGGAGGAGGAGCTGATGCTTTTGCTGGTCATGTGGCTCTTTAGCTCCTGCTGCTGTCGGCTCCTGGCTGAGCTACCTGATCGGAGCTGAAAGCTCAGATCACAGTATCCAGCCCAAATCAGGACCTTTGTCAGCCCTAGGCAGGCTTCAATACTGTATCCCTAAGCTTGCCTATGCCTAGGGCAGGCTCTGGGCATCCACTTCTGATTGGCTGATTGGGCCTTGATCCATCCCAGTGATGGCTATAAATTATTTATGCGACTGCTGCAGTTACATTTTTTTATATCACGCTCCATCATATTGTCTGAAGAATTTATGTGGGTTACATATATGTGCTCATCCTCATCTTTTGGCTATTCGCAGCAATGCGATCGCGATAAGTGTGCCAGAGAATGGGCATGTCCCTGCGTACATGCACCATAAGGAATGCATAATGATTTTGCACCCAGACTATTCGCGGCTGGCTGCAAATAGTCACTGCCACGATAGGTGTATCCATGCGAACACACCGCGACAAGGATAAGCTAGGACCCATCTGTATATATTTTTATTTCCTGATGAATCACATTTAAGCACAACACAACACCACTGGACTGGACTTATACAGCAGCACTGGACATATGGCAGCAGAGGACACAACCACTGTGACTGGACAGATGCAGCACAAGACACGGACACTGAGAACACTGAGGACGGAGACACGTCCTCTCAATACACTCTCCAATGACGGAGTGAAAATGGCGGGGACGTGCGGCTCTTTATATGGAATCCAAACCCCGCGAGAATCCGACAGCGGGATGATGAAGTTTTGCCTCGTTTTTGTTTATGAGTCAGGCGGGAAAACCCGAGCCTGACTCGGATCCGGGCTCGTGACGTGAAGTCTAGGGGGTTCGGTTCTCTGAGAACCGAACCCGCTCATCTCTAATAATAATAATAATAATAATAATAATAAAGCACTTTTCTCCAAATAGTACTCAGAATGTTTTACATTTGCATTCAAGGGCACAAGATCCAATGTACGCTTAACAGAAAAGAGAACAGCATATGGCTGGTGGTTATTTTTTTTTTTTTTTGTTTTGTATCGTGTGTAGAGGCAGTGGTGAATTTCCCATTAGATACATGAGGTACTTAGTAAATATGTATACATTATTTAAAAAAAAAATCATAATTAGTGGATTTTATTTATTAGTCTATTAAATTTGCTTTCATCAATTGATGGCTTATAACTAGAGATGTGCAGCGGGCATTTTTCGGGTTTTGTTTTTTGGTTTTGGATTCGGTTCCACGGTCGTGTTTTGGATTCGGATGCATTTTGGCAAATCCTCCCTTTCGAATTTTTGTCGGATTCGGGTGCATTTTGGATTTGGGTGTTTATTTTTCAAAAAACCCTCAAAAACAGCTTAAATCATAGAATTTGGGGGTAATTTTGATCCTATAGTATTATTAACCTCAATAACCATAATTTCCACTCATTTCCAGTCTATTCTGAACACCTCACACCTCACAACATTATTTTTAGTCCTAAAATTTGCACCAAGGTCGCTGGATGACTAAGCTAAGCGACCCAAGTGGGCGGCACAAACACCTGGCCCATCTAGGAGTGGCAGTACAGTGTCAGACAGGATGGCACTTAAAAAAATAGTCCCCAAACAGCACATGATGCAAAGATAAATAAATAAAAAAGAGGTGCAAGATGGAATTGTCCTTGGGCCCTCCCACCCACCTTTATGTTGTATAAACAGGACATGCACACTTTAACAAACCCATCATTTCAGCGACAGGGTCTGCCACACGACTGTGGCTGAAATGATTGGTTGGTTTGGGCCCCCACCAAAAAAGAAGCAATCAATTTCTCCTTGCACAAACTGGCTCTACAGTGGCAAGATGTCCACCTCCTCCTCATCGTCCGATTCCTCACCCCTTTCAATGTGTATATCCCCCTCCTCACAGAGTATTAATTCGTCCCATCTGGAATCCACCATCACAGGTCCCTGTGTACTTTCTGGAGGCAATTGCTGGTAAATGTCTCCATGGAGGAATTGATTATAATTCATTTTGATGAACATCATCTTCTCCACATTTTCTGGAAGTAACCTCCTATGCCGATCGCTGACAAGGTTACCAGCTGCACTAAACACTCTTTCGGAGTACACACTGGAGGGGGGGCAACTTAGGTAAAACAAAGCCAGTTTGTGCAAGGGCCTCCAAATTGCATCTTTTTCCTGCCAGTATACGTACGGACTGTCTGACATGCCTACAGTGATGCTGTCACTCATAATCCTCCACCATTCTTTCAATGGTGACAGAATCATATGCAGTGACAGTAGACGACATGTTAGTAATTGTTGGCAGGTCCTTCAGTCCTTCTGCCCTGCATCACTGCCAGCGGGTGGCTTGGAAATTTTAGCCTTTTCCTGGCAGCTCCAGTGGCGGTAGAAAATGAAGGAGGAGCTGTTGGTGGGTCACGTTCCGCTTGACTTGACAAGTGTCTCACCAGCAGATCTTTGAACATCTGCAGACTTGTGTCTGCCGGAAAGAGAGATACAACGTAGGCTTTAAACCTAGGATCGAGCACGGTGGCCAAAATGTAGTGCTCTGATTTCAACAGATTGACCACCCGTGAATCCTGGTTAAGCAAATGAAGGGCTCCATCCACAAGTCCCACATGCCTAGCGGAATCACTCCATTTTAGCTCCTCCTTCAATCTCTCCACCTGCTTCTGCAAAAGCCTGATGAGGGGAATGACCTGACTTAGGCTGGCAGTGTCTGAACTGACTTCACGTGTGGCAAGTTCAAAGGGTTGGAGAACCTTGCACAACATGGAAGTCATTCTCCACTGCGCTTGAGTCAGGTGCATTCCCCCTCCTTTGCCTATATCGTAGGCAGATGTATAGGCTTGAATGGCCTTTTGCTGCTCCTCCATCCTCTGAAGCATATAGAGGGTTGAATTCCACCTTGTTACCAACTCTTGCTTCAGCTGATGGCAGGGCATGTTCAGGAGTGTTTGCTGGTTCTCCAGTCTTCGGCACGCGGTGGCTGAATGCCGAAAGTGGCCCACAAATTCTTCGGGCCACCGACAGCATCTCCTGCACGCCCCTGTCATTTTTAAAAAAAATTCTGCACCACCAAATTCATTGTATGTGCAAAACATGGGACGTGCTGGAATTTGCCCACATGTAATGCACACACAATATTGGTGGCATTGTCCTATGTCACAAATCCCCAGGAGAGTCCAATTGGGGTAAGCCAATATGCGATGATGCTTCTCAGGTTCCGTAAGAGGTTGTCAGCCTAGGAACGAGTTGGCGTTTGTGAGATGCTGCTACTGGTGCCGCTGCTGCTGTTGTTGCTGCGGGAGGCAATACATCTACCCAGTGGGCTGTCACAGTCATATAGTCCTTAGTCTGCCCTGCTCCACTTGTACACATGTCCGTGGTTAAGTGGACAGTGGGTACAACTGCATTTTTTTAGGACACTGGTGACTCTTTTTCTGACGTCTGTGTACATTCTCGGTATCGCCTGCCTAGAGAAGTGGAACCTAGATGGTATTTGGTACCGGGGACACACTATCTCAAGCAATTCTCTAAGTCCCTGTGAACTAACGGCGGATACCGGATGCACGTCTAACACCAACATAGTTGTCAAGGCCTGAGTTATCCGCTTTGCAACAGGATGACTGCTGTGATATTTCATCTTCCTTACAAAGGACTGTTGGCAGTCAATTGCTTACTGGAAGTAGTACAAGTGGTCTTCCGACTTCCCCTCTGGGATGACAATCGACTCCCAGCAGCAACAACAGCAGCACCAGCAGCAACAGCAGCAGTAGGCGTCCCACTCAATGATCCATTGGAGGAATCCCAGTTAGGAGAAGACTCATCAGACTTGCCAGTGACATGGCCTGCAGGACTATTGGTGTTCCTGTCTAAGGAGGAAATTGACATTGAGGGATATGGTGGGGTGGTTTGCAGGAGCTTGGATACAAGAGGAAGAAGGGATTTAGTTGTCAGTGGACTGCTTCCACTGTCACCCAAAGTTTTTGAACTTATCAATGACTTCTGATGAATGCGCTGCAGGTGACGTATAAGGGCGGATGTTCCTAGGTGGTTAACGTCCTTACCCCTACTTAATACAGCTTGACAAAGGCAACACACTGCTTGACACCAGTTGTCCGCATTTCTGTTAAAATAATTCCACACGAAGAGGTGATTTTTTTTTTGTATTTTTACCAGGCATGTCAATGGCCTTATTCATCCCATGGACAACAGGTGTCTCCCCGGGTGCCTGACTTAAACAAACCACCTCACCATCAGAATCCTCCTGGTCAATGTCCTCCTCAGCGCCAGCAACACCCATATCCTCATCCTGGTGTACTTCAACAGTGACATCTTCAATTTGACTATCAGGAACTGGACTGTGGGTGCTCCTTCCAGCACTTGCAGGGGGCGTGCAAATGGTGGAAGGAGCCACCTCTTCCCATCCAGTGTTGGGAAGGTCAGGCATCGCAACCGACACAATTGGACTCTCCTTGTGGATTTGTGATTTAGAAGAATGCACAGTTCTTTGCTGTGCTTTTGCCAGCTTAACTCTTTTCATTTTTAAGTGCTTTCATCCTCATGTGAAGCTGAACCACTAGCCATGAACATAGGCCAGGGCCTCAGCCGTTCCTTGCCACTCCGTGTCGTAAATGGCATATTGGCAAGTTTACGTTTCTCCTCAGGCGATTTTAATTTATCATTTTGGATCATTTTACTGAACTTTTGTTTTTTGGATTTTACATGCTCTCCACTATGACATTGGGCATCGGCCTTGGCAGACGACGTTGATGTAATTTCATCGTCTCTGCCATGACTAGTGGCAGCAGCTTCAGCACTAGGTGGAAGTGGATCTTGATCTTTCCCTATTTTACCCTCCAATCTTTTGTTCTCCATTTTTTAATGTGTGGAATTATATGCCAGTAATATATCTGGAATTAGGCGGCAGTAATGTCTGGAATTAGATACCACTAGATAGATACCAGATACCATTGTGACTGGAATGATGATGACCTATGCACAGTGACAGGACACTACAACAGCACCCAACAGCAGCAAGATGCAGCACAAGACACTGGACTTTTAGTAATGTACTGTAGTATACTGGTCACCACAATGCAGCTCAAGACAATGAGCACTGATACTGAGCACTGATGAGGGTACTAGAACTGACACTGAGCAGCAAGATGCAGCACTGGACTATTGTACTGTAGTATACTGGTCACCACAATGCAGCACAAGACAGCCGGGAAGAACCTATACTGAGCACTGATGAGGATACTAGAACTGACACTGAGCAGCAATATGCAGCACTGGACTATTGTACTGTAGTATACTGGTAATGTTTTTTATTTGAATATTGCAACCTTCATACATCTTATTTACATATTTGCAACATATAAATAAAGTAAAAAAATTGAACAATAACAGAAAATTTCCATTTATTATTAACATTTTCCCCCATTTTACATATTCCCTTCACACTTTCCCTTAACTCTAACAATTTCCTTTATAAACTTTCTTTTACCACAATTAGCCTCCTCTTCTTCCTCCATGCTCCCCCTTCACCTGTTCTTGAGCCCATACATTCCTCTCTCGCTCCTCCTTTCATTCCCCACCACCACCATTCACTCCAATCTCATTCCACCCATCCTCTCACCTTTTATACCATTTACTCTACTTTCATCCCGAACAAACCAACATTTAAACGAGAAGTCAATAATAATCTGGGCAGCACTTCCAGTGTATGCAACCATTTATAAAAGAAAACCAGTCTCAAAATTCTATTTCAACTAAAAATTGAGATAGTTATAGAAAAGTTTTTCCCAGTACCTGGAGGCTAGAAATTTTCCGTCACCCACTAAGGGGGCTTCAGCTGGCGCCACAAGTGGGACCAACTGATGACATCCAATCTCTCTTCCTCCATTTTCCATCATCCGCTTCACCTCATGTAGTATTAAGCCCTCCACCACTTCGCAGGGAAGGATTTTATTTCTCAATGAAACCTGACACCGTGCATTCCATAAGTGATACCTGACAGCTAGACTTATCATAAAAATTGTGCATAAATCAAAATCCTCATACCCTTTGAATGCCCCATATGCCCATCCCTGGTAATCCAAACCAGAAAGACAAGGTATTCCTAGAGCTCTTGACACTCTTTTGTAAATGTTTATATTAAAAGGACACTGAAGCAAGAAATGGTCCATACTCTCCTCCTGACCCTGACACTCCTCCCGTGGACAATCACGATCATTGGATCTTCTAAACTTCAGGTTCCCCTTAACATAGAGCTTCCCTTTGAATGAGAACCAGGCGATGTCCCTAAATTTCAACGGGATCCTCTGAGAATTTATCAGAGAAATCCTTTCTGAACATACAGTTTCTGGGCAATCCTTCAGGGCCAATGGGACATGGAAGTGAGTTTGCAAGACCCTCTTCCCCAACTCCTTCCTACTGAGATCTCTTAACTCCCCCACTCCCAAGCCCCATCGCCCAATCACTTTCAAGCACTGGATCACATAGATCGGGAGGCGGCCTCTTCTACGCCAAGAGTTTCTCAAGTGACCTCCTTCTATCCATACTGTGAGGAAGGGAGATATCCATTCTCTAAAACCGTCTGCCCACCGAGGGGGGTTCTCTGAAAACAGCCCCCCAAAATTCATTTTTAAAAAAGCTGTTATAAAAAACATCACCGGGTTGACCATATCCAGTCCCCCCTTGGTCCTCGGTTTGCATGCAATGCCTCTCTTGACCATATTAATTTTGTTTCCCCACAACAGCAAGAAAAACAAAGAGCCAATATTAGACCACAGTGGCTCTGGCAAAAAACATGCATAACTGACATATAAAAACAATGGAATCAGATAGGTTTTACACAAATCAACCCTTTCCCTCAGGGAGAATTTCCATCCTCTCCAACTTTTTACCTTCCGGGTCGCCTCTTCCAGTATCCTTTCCCAATTTGCTGTGGCATAATCGCCCTGGTCGAATCTTATTCCTAGAATCTTAATTGGATGGCTGGCCATGGGGAGGCTGTCTGGAAGGTCGAATTCTCTACCTTCCTCCCCCATCCAGAAAGCTTCACACTTGTCCTGATTTATCATGGAGCCCGAGGCTCCTGAGTATTTGCCTATCAGTTGGTCCACATCACAGGCCTCTGTATTTGAAGACAAAACCACTGTGACATCATCAGCATAGGCAATTACCCTCAGTGGCTCTCCCTGGCCCAGCTGCACCCCTCCCACCATGCTGTCCTCAATCCTCCGAATAAAAGGATCGATCGCAAACACGTAAAGAAGAGGGCTCAGGGGGCAACCCTGACGGACACCAGAGTTCACCACAAAGGCAGGCCCTACCCAACCATTAACAAGCGGGAAGCTCTCGGCCTTGCTGTACAATATACGTAGCCAATTGACTAGTTTAACTGGAATGCCATACCTTTCCAGCAAAGTCCAGAGGTACTCATGGTTGACTCGGTCAAAAGCTTTGGACTGATCCAATGCCAGTAAGTATTTCCCCCACTTCTCAACCCTGCACCGCTCTATGGCCTCCCGGACACCAAGGACAGCACTAAATGTGCTTCGACCTTTCACAGTACAATGCTGAGAAGTCGTGAGCAACTGCCCGGAAAATTCCATCAGCCTATTAAATATGATTTTTGCCAACACCTTCCTATCCGTATTGAGAAGTGCTATGGGGCACCAATTCTCAATGCGAGCCGGGTCCTTTCCCTTAGAGAGTAAAATAAGCGCAGAAAGCCTCATGGAGGGAGGGAGTTCTCCCTCTGCCAGGCCACTGTTAAAAACCTCCACGAGACGAGGTGCCAGGACGTCTGAGAATTCTTTATAAAATTCAGCTGTCAAACCATCTGGCCCAGGTGTCTTTTTTGATGTTAAACCACCAATTGCTTCCCTGACCTCCTCCACAGATATCTCACTCTCTAAGCAATCAATTGAGGCATCCGGTTCCACAAGCCCTGGTATCCTCCCCAGAAATTCCTCCATCCTCTCTCTGCTAAGTGCCTTCTCGGACAGCAGATCAGTGTAATAGGTTCTAATGACTTCCAGGATGCCCTCTCTTCCCTCCTGCACGACACCCTTTCCATCAATCAGACCTCTGATTTCCTTTAACTCGATCTTTCGCCTACAATTCTGGTAGGGATCCGGGGAGTGGTACTTGCCATAATCCCTCTCCTGAATCAAAGACGAAAGTCGACTATACTGCAACTGCTGCATCCGAGATTTCACCCGGGAGATTTCCCCATCATCTCCTTTTTCAGAGATCAGGAAATCTAATTTCCTCCTCAGAGCATAGTAGGCAATTTTTTTTACCAAGTTTTTCCTTGCTACCAGCCACTTGAAAAACCTTCGGGTCCTCTCTTTGACCTTCTCCCACCACTCCGATCTACTCCATCCTGCCTCCAACAGTGTTTCCTGTGCTTGGAAGAATTCCCTAAAAGATTGTCTTACCTTCTCTTCCTTTAAGAGCTCTGAGTTCAGCCTCCATAGGCCCCTTCCTTTCGAGATCGACTGTGAGGCATTCAAAGAAAAAGTCAAGAACCCGTGATCCGAAAATTCTACCAACCTTACCTGTGAAGGCAAAGTCTTGGAAGTTTCTTTATCAAAAAATCTATCTATTCTAGTCCTACTCTGACCACTAAAATAAGTGTAACCCGTGAGGTCTGGATGGTGCCGAATATGGACATCAACCAAACCAGCCTGTCTAACCATTGATACTAAATAATTTGAATCATAGCCCATGGCTTTTTTGGCTCCTCCCCTGTCTTTTGGCCTAACTACGGCGTTAAAATCGCCACCAAAAACAACCTGCTGGGCCGTAAAAAAAATGGCTTGATCCTCTTGAAAAGGCATTTCCTATCCCAGGCTATCTGGGGCCCATAAATATTGATCATCCTCAGGTCATGCCCTCTCAAGGTGACATCTAAGATCATACACCTTCCAATTTGTAACTCAATAACCTTGTGCACAGTTACTATGCCGGCAAAAAGTACCACCACCCCACCATAAGGCTCAGCCGCAAGAGACCAATAGGAGGGCCTACCTCTCCACTAGCTTTTGGCTTTGTGGAGAGCCGCCAACCTGTTAACCCGGGTCTCCTGCAAAAACAAAATATCACAAGACAATGAGCAGTGATACTGAGCACTGATGAGGATACTAGAACTGACACTGAGCAGCAAGATGCAGCACTGGACTATTGTACTGTAGTATACTGGTCACCACAATGCAGCACAAGACAATGAGCAGTGATACTGAGCACTGATAAGGTTACTAGAACTGACACTGATCAGCAAGATGCAGCACTAGACTATGGTAATGTAGTATACTGGTCACCACAATGCAGCCCAAGACAATGAGCAGTGATACTGAGCACTGATGAGGATACTAGAACTGACACTGAGCAGCAAGATGCAGCACTGGATTATTGTACTACAGTATACTGGTAACCACAATGCAGCACAAGACAATGAGCAGTGATACTGAGCACTGATGAGGATACTAGAACTGACACTGAGCAGCAACATGCAGCACTGGACTATTGTACTACAGTATACTGGTAACCACAATGCAGCACAAGACAATGAGCAGTGATACTGAGCACTGATGTGGATACTAGAACTGACACTGAGCAGCAAGATGCAGCACTGGACTGTTGTGCTGTAGTATACTGGTCACCACAATGCAGCACAAGACAGGCGGGAAGAACCTATACTGAGCACTGATTAGGATACTAGAACTGACACTGAGCAGCAATATGCAGCACTGGACTATTGTACTGTAGTATACTGGTCACCACAATGCAGCACAAGACAATGAGCAGTGATACAGAGCACTGATGAGGATACTAGAACTGACACTGATCAGCAAGATGCAGCACTAGACTATGGTACTGTAGTATACTGGTCACCACAATGCAGCCCAAGACAATGAGCAGTGATACTGAGCACTGATGAGGATACTAGAACTGACACTGAGCAGCAAGATGCAGCACTGGACTATTGTACTACAGTATACTGGTAATGTTTTTTATTTGAATATTGCAACCTTCTTACATTTTATTTACATATTTACAAATTTACAACAAATAAATAAAGTAAAATTGAATAACAAACAAAAATTTCCCATTTATTCTTAACATTTCCTCCTTTTTACATTCCCTTCAAAATGTTACCTGAATTCTAACAATTTCCGTTAGAAACTTTCTTTTTCTGAAACTTGCCTCCTCATCCTCCTCCCTACTCCCCTTTCACCTGTTCTTGAGCCCATACATACCTCTCTCACCCCTCCTTTCATTCCCCTCCACCTCCATTCACTCCACTCTCTATCCACCCATCCTCTCACCTTTTATACCATTTACTCTCCTTTCATCCTGGACAATCCAACATTTAAATGAGAAGTCAATAACAAATCTAGGTAGCTCTTCCAGTGTACGCAACCATTTATAAAAAAAAAATCTCAAAATTCTATTTCAACTAAAAAGTGAGATAGTTATAGAAAGTTTTTCCAGTACCTGGAGGCTAGAAATCTTCCATCACCCACTAAGGGGGCTTCAGCTGGCGCCACAAGTGGGACCAACTGACGACATCCAATCTCTCCTCCTCCATTTCCATCATCCGCTTCACCTCGTGTAGTATTAAGTAGAGATGAGCGGGTTCGGTTTTACTCGGTTTTACTCGGTTCTCAAAACGGCATCTAATTGGCTCACGGATGTCACGTGTTTTGGATAGCCAATAAGGGTCGGTTTTGAGAACCGAGTAAAACCGAGTAAAACCGAATCCGCTCATCTCTAGTATTAAGCCCTCCACCACTTCGCAGGGAAGGATTTTATTTCTCAGTGAAACCTGACACCGTGCATTCCATAAGTGATACCTGACAGCTAGACTTATCATAAAAATTGTGCATAAATCAAATTCTTCATACCCTTTGAATGCCCCATATGCCCATCCCGGGTAATCCAGACCAGAAAGACAAGGTATTCCTAGAGCGCTTGACACTCTTTTGCAAATGTTTATATTAAAAGGACACTGAAGCAAGAAATGGTCCATACTCTCCTCCTGACCTTGACACTCCTCCCGTGGACAATCACGATCATTGGATCTTCTAAACTTCAGGTTCCCCCTAACATAGAGCTTCCCTTGGAATGAGAACCAGGCGATGTCCCTAAATTTCAACGGGATCCTCTGAGAATTTATCAGAGAAATCCCTTCTGAACATACAGTTTCTGGGCAATCCTTCAGGGCCAATGGGACATGGAAGTGAGTTTGCAAGACCCTCTACCCCAACTCCTTCCTACTGAGATCTCTTAACTCCCCCACTCCCAAGCCCCATCGCCCAATCACTTTCAAGCACTGGTTCACATAGATCGGGAGGTAGCCTCTTCTACGCCGAGAGCTTCTCAAGTGACCTCCTTCTATCCATACTGTGAGGAAGGGAGATATCCATTCCCCAAAACCGTCTGCCCACCGAGAAGGGGTCTCTGAAAACAGACCCCCAAAATTCATTTTAAAAAAAGCTGTTATAAAAAACACCACCGGGTTGACCATATCCAGTCCCCCCTTGGTCCTCGGTTTGCACGCAATGCCTCTCTTGACTATATTCATTTTGTTCCCCCACAACAGCAGGAAAAACAAAGAGCCAATTTTAGACCACAGTGGTTGTGGCAAAAAACATACATAACTGACATATAAAAATAATGGGATCAGGTAGGTTTTACACAAATCAACCCTTTCCCTCAGTGAGAATTTCCATCCTCTCCAACTTCTTACTTTCCGGGTCGCCTCTTCCAGTATCCTTTCCCAATTTGCTGTGGCATAATCGCCCTGGTCGAATCTTATTCCTAGAATCTTAATTGGATGGCTGGCCACGGGGAGGCTGTCCGGAAGGTCAAATTCCCTACCTTCCTCCCCCATCCAGAAAACTTCCCACTTGTCCTGATTTATCATGGAGCCCGAGGCTCCTGAGTATTCGCCTATCAGTTGGTCCACATCACAGGCCTCTGTGTTTGACGACAGAACCACTGTAACATCATCAGCATAGGCAATTACCCTTAGTGGTATTCCCTGGCCCAGCTGCACCCCTCCCACCATGCTGTCCTCAATCCTCCGAATAAAAGGATCGATCGCAAACACGTAAAGAAAAGGGCTCAGGGGGCAACCCTGACGGACACCAGAGTTCACCACAAAGGCAGGCCCTACCCAACCATTAACAAGCGGGAAGCTCTCGGCCTTGCTGTACAATATGCGTAGCCAATTGACTAGTTTAACTGGAATGCCATACCTTTCCAGCAAAGTCCAGAGGTACTCATGGTTGACTCGGTCAAAAGCTTTGGACTGATCCAATGCCAGTAAATACTTCCCTCTACCTTGCACCGTTCTATGGCCTCCCGGACACCAAGGACAGCACTAAATGTGCTTCGACCTTTCACAGTACAATGCTGAGAAGTTGAGAGCAACTGCCCGGAAAATTCCATCAGCCTATTAAATATGATTTTTGCCAACACCTTTCTATCCGTAGTGAGGAGTGCTATGGGGCACCAATTCTCAATGCGGGCTGGGTCCTTTCCTTTAGAGAGTAAGATAAGCTCAGAAAGCCTCATGGAGGGAGGGAGTTCACCCTCTGTCAGGCCACTGTTAAAAACCTCCACGAGATGAGGTGCCAGGACATCTGAGAATTCTTTATAGAATTCAGCTGTCAAACCATCTGGCCCAGGTGTCTTTTTTAATGTTAAACCGCCAATTGCTTCCCTGACCTCCTCCACAGATATCTCACTCTCTAAGCAATCAATTGAGGCATCCGGTTCTACAAGCCCTGGTATCCTCCCCAGAAAATCCTCCATCTTTTCTCTGCTAAGTGCCTTCTCGGACAGCAGATCAGTGTAATAGGTTCTAATGACTTCCAGGATGCCCTCTCTCCCCTCCTGCACGACACCCTTTCCATCAATCAGACCTCTGATTTCCTTTAACTCAATCTTTCGCCTACAATTCTGGTAGGGATCTGGGGAGTGGTACTTGCCATAATCCCTCTCCCGAATCAAAGACGAAAGTCGACTATACTGCAACTGCTGCATCCGAGATTTCACCCGGGAGATTTCCCCATCATCTCCTCTTTCAGAGATCAGGAAGTCTAATTTCCTCCTCAGAGCATAGTAGGCATTTTTCTTTACCAAGTTTTTCTTTGCTACCAGCCACTTGAAAAACCCTCGGGTCCTCTCTTTGACTTCCTCCCACCACTCCGATCTACTCCATCCTGCCTCCAACAGTGTTTCCTGTGCTTGGAAGAATTCCCTAAAAGATTGTCTTACCTTCTCTTCCTTTAAGAGCTCTGAGTTCAGCCTCCATAGGCCCCTTCCTTTCGAAATGGACTGTGAGGCATTCAAAGAAAAAGTCAAGAACCCGTGATCCGAAAATTCTACCAACCTTACCTGTGAAGGCAAAGTCTTAGAAGTTTCTTTAACAAAAAATCTATCTATTCTAGTCCTACTCTGACCACTAAAATAAGTGTAACCCGTGAGGTCTGGATGGTGCCGAATATGAACATCAACCAAACCCGCCTGCCTAACCATTGATACTAAATAATTTGAATCATAGCCCATGGTTTTTTTGGCTCCTCCCCTGTCTTTTGGCCTAACTACGGCGTTGAAATCGCCACCAAAAACAACCTGCTGGGCCGTAAAAAGAAATGGCTTGATCCTCTTGAAAAGGCATTTCCTATCCCAGGCTGTCTGGGGCCCATAGATGTTGATCAGCCTTAGGTCATGCCCTCTCAAGGTGACATCTAAGATCATACACCTTCCAATTTGTAACTCAATAACCTTGTGCACAGTTACTATGCCGGCAAAAAGTACCGCCACCCCACCATAAGGCTCAGCTGCAAGAGACCAATAGGAGGGCCCACCTCTCCACTCACTTTTGGCTTTGTGAAGAGCTGCCAACCTGTTAACCTGGGTCTCCTGCAAAAACAAAATATCAAAATCCTGGTTGTTAAAAAATTCAAAAGCCATAAACCGAGCCTTATCGGAAAGAACGGAAGCCACATTAATCGTGGCGCATCGTATAGGGTGGAGATCCATGTTTCTTTGGTGATTGAGCTTCACTACCCATTTTCCTTATTCACTTCTCCCCACCACCTCCATCACCATCACCACCACCAACACCACATTCCATTCTTACGACAGCCTCACCTTCTTTCATCCCGGCTCCCTCCACGCCTGAACCAGGATCTGGGGGTTTCCGGGCCGGATCCATTGAAGGCGAATCCTTCTCTATTGTGGATTCCTGCACTCCCTCCCTAATTTCCTCCATGTTTGATTCTACATGATCACCTTCCTCCTTGTCCTTCCCCACTAATGTAGATCCTACCGGGTCCCACTCCAACTCACTTTCTGATTCTTTCCCTGAAACCTCCGTTAAACTTCCTTTTCTCTCCTTCTTTTTTTTTCCACCTTCCCCACTCCCTTTCTCTCTCTTCCTTCTCTTCCTTACTTTCCTTTGCTTTAGCACTAGCTCTCCTTTTTCTCTCATTATTTCCCCCTCTTCTTCATCCGTAGGTGCCCCTTCAAACCTATTGAAAAGTAGTACATTTTCTTTAATTATCCCTGCCTGCCTTTTTCCTCCCTTTACTACTAGTTGGAACCCCTCATATTTCTCTTCCTTTCCTTCCTTTCCCTTCCCTCTTCCTCCTGCTAACTTCCATTCCACCTTCCCTTCCTGTACCTTCACTGATCCTACTTGCACATTTTTCTCTCTTTCTTCCATCTCCTTTGCCCTCCTCTGTGTTACTAACTCCTCTACACTTTCTCTTCTCCTCCTCCATTCTTTTGTTTTCACCGCTTCCGGGCACCTACTATATGGGTGACCTTCACCCCCACATAAATTGCAACAAATTATATTACATGTCTTTGAAATATGGCCCAGTCCGCCGCATAGATTGCACTTGACCGCGTCACACTCATGGTTCAAGTGCCCAGGGTCACCACACCTGAAACAAGTCTTTGGCTGACCCTGGTAGAACACCTGAATGCGATCGCGGCCAATGTATGCGGCGGACGGCAGATGTTTTACACCTTCTCCACTTCTCAACAAGTGCACATTTGCTGACCAAGTTCCCCCCCAAACCCCAAGTGTATAATCAGTTTTTTCCAAACTTAATACCTTTTCGCATTGCCTGCTGAGCCAGAATTTGATGTCATTTTCTGGTATTGTCTCATTTCTTACCAGTATAGAAACCTTAATGCTTTCAATCCTCCCCCTCATGAAAAAGGAAAATTGATTGAAATATCCACCTTCCTCTACGTCGGTTAATTTCAAGAAGCATTCCTGCATCACCCTGTTTGCCATAAAGGCCACGTCAAACTCTTTCGAGTTCACAGGGTGAATGCAGGAGTACAATTGTCTGGCCGAGAACCCTAGGGCAAAGAATTCCCTCAAAAAATCTACCTTAGAAGGAGTTTCCCCTTTCCCATTCCATTTAAAATGGATTATTTTTCTCCTTCCAAAGCCTCCCGCCTCCCCTCCATCTCCCCAAACATCATCACTCCGTCCTATTGTCACTGGTTCACTCAGTACCTTTGCATAAGATATGTCACCGTCCTTAGATGTACCACCTTTACCTGCAACAGGGACAGGGACAAACACAGGGGCAGGGGTTGGAAGAGGGACGGATGCAGACTTCATTTGCATACATTTTATAACAGGCACAACATTTTTACTTTTATCTTTATGTTTTAATGTTTCTGTACTTATCAATTTTGCTGCCGCTCGCATCCTCTCTGGCACTTGCAGTTCTCCATAAACAGTGTTCACCACCTCCGTCTCCTGTTTCGACAGTGAGCTTGTATCCAGTCTTGGCTGTCCTTGCACCATAGCAGGCTTCTCCATATTCCCTCCTTCTTTATTTGTTTTATCATTTTTACCTGTATTTCCTTTATTACCGCCTTGGTCCCCCTCCCCCCTGAAAAGCCCAAGTGGGCCCCCTCCACCCAAACAAATTTCTGGAGCCCCCCTTGCCTCCTTCACTCCTCCACCACCAGGGACACTCATTTCCTGCCTGCAGTTTCCAGCCGCTTTGCAGATTTCCCCGCTGACCGGGACTCCCGCTGACATCACCTTCCTTTCAGTCAGGATCCCCGCACGGGTCTTTTCTGTCTCCTTGCTCTCAGAGTTTACCACTCTGGCCACCGCTTCTTGGTCTTCCTGCTGCCTCTGTATCGCCACTGGCTCACCTTTGTCCACGGACCCCGGCTTTTCCTCCGTCTCCATGGCAACCGGGGTTCCCTTCACGTCAGTTGCCGTGTCACCGGGGTTCCCTCGGCTGCCGCATTGGTCTTCTGCTCTCGGGACCACCTCCTCACTGATGTCACAGGGAAATCCTTCCTGAAGCTGCGCCTCCTGCACCGCTGACTCCTGCTGCACTACAGGGGAATCCTTGGCAGATGGCAATGCTATTAACCCCTGTTGCGCTGGCAGATTTTCAATACTGCTTTTCTTACAGCTTTCTTCCTTGGAAATAATCATTTTCTACTTAATACGAGCATGGTACTGCGTCAAATCCTCTATTTGATTTCTATACCTCTGCCTCTCCCACACTTGACCTTTATTCCGTCTTTTCTTTGCTGTTATAATACGGGTATTAATTCTCTTTGACTCCATTATTAGCTCCTGTAATGACATCTTGGATAATATTTCTTCAGTGTCGGATGTGTCTTCCGAAGAAGAATTTTCCCCCAATTCTGACACTTCTTCCATGCTGCTTTCCTCTTGATTAACCCCTAACCCCCCGGTATCCGCAGATTTCCCCCCAGGGGCTGGCATGCCCCCAAAGGTACTCTCCGCTAACTCGAGGGGCTCGGGGGATGCATCATACCATGAAATTGATTCTTCAATTTTAATTGTAGCTTTTCCAACTAGCGGCACCTGCTGCTCCCCTCCGTCCCGCAGCTTTCCCCCAATCCCCTCACGGGAACCCCCGGCCATTGCAGCATTCTCCCCGGGAGCTGCACTACCCCCAGGGATACCTGCTGCTAGCACGGGAAGGGGGGCTGCCCTGGACAGGGACCCTTCTCGGGATTTGTTTCTTTGCTGTGCTGTTCTCCGCTCCCCTTCTCTGGACGGACCTGCAGACACCACTTTCCCTTCTACGGGTGGACCTTTCTCAGCTCTGGGATTCTCTGCTCCCACTGCCTCTTGCTTTGAGGTACCCCCCCCTTTGCACGGAGGGGGTGCTTTGCCTACCTCTTGTTTTCTCAGGTCCCTGGCATTCAGCTTTAGTCTCCTGCATCTTCTCTTTTGCTTCCTTCACAGCAGCAGCCGCTGCTGCAACACGGACAGATGTTCTGATGTTCTCTTTCTTTTTCACTTTAGCTGTGGAGGCCAACGGGCCTCCCCCCTTGTTCATCATGATGATAGGGCACCACCAGGCACCCCCTGATGTCTAGGAATACAAGACCCAGCCTGGGCCCTCCAGGCAGGGGATTTTCCTGCTGCAGCTGCCCACTCCCCAGCTCCCACAGCAGGGAGAGGGGGCGGAATCCCACAGGTAACCAGATGGAGCCCAGGAGCTCCTGCAGACACGTCCAGACACGTCCAGAACTGAGTAGTATACTGGTAACCACAATGCAGCACAAGACAATGAGCACTGATACTGAGCACTGATGAGGATACTAGAACTGACACTGAGCAGCAAGATGCAGCACTGGACTATTGTACTGTAGTATACTGGTCACCACAATGCAGCACAAGACAATGAACAGTGATACTGAGCACTGATGGGGATACTAGAACTGACACTGAGCAGCAAGATGCAGCACTGGACTATTATACTATAGTATACTGGTAACCACAATACAGCACAAGACAATGAGCAGTGATACTGAGCACTGATGTGGATACTAGAACTGACACTGAGCAGCAAGATGCAGCACTAGACTATTGTACTGCAGTATACTGGTCACCACAATGCAGCCCTGATACTGAGCACTGATGAGGATACTAGAACTGACACTAAGCAGCAAGGTGCAGCACTAGACTATTGTACTGTAGTATACTGGTTACCACAATGCAGCACTGATACTGAGCACTGATATTGAGCAGTGATGAGGATACTAGAACTGACACTGAGCAGCAAGATGCAGCACTGGACTATTGTACTACAGTATACTGGTAAACACAATGCAGCACAAGACAATGAGCAGTGATACTGAGCACTGATGTGGATACTAGAACTGACACTGAGCAGCAAGATGCAGCACTGGACTGTTGTACTGTAGTATACTGGTCACCACAATGCAGCACAAGACAGGCGGGAAGAACCTATACTGAGCACTGATGAGGATACTAGAACTGACACTGAGCAGCAATATGCAGCACTGGACTATTGTACTGTAGTATACTGGTCACCACAATGCAGCACAAGACAATGAGCAGTGATACTGAGCACTGATGAGGATACTAGAACTGACACTGATCAGCAAGATGCAGCACTAGACTATGGTACTGTAGTATACTGGTCACCACAATGCAGCCCAAGACAATGAGCAGTGATACTGAGCACTGATGAGGATACTAGAACTGACACTGAGCAGCAAGATGCAGCACTGGACTATTGTACTACAGTATACTGGTAACCACAATGCAGCACAAGACAATGAGCACTGATACTGAGCACTGATGAGGATACTAGAACTGACACTGAGCAGCAAGATGCAGCACTGGACTATTGTACTGTAGTATACTGGTCACCACAATGCAGCACAAGACAATGAACAGTGATACAGAGCACTGATGAGGATACTAGAACTGACACTGAGCAGCAAGATGCAGCACTAGACTATGGTACTGTAGTATACTGGTCACCACAATGCAGCCCAAGACAATGAGCAGTGATACTGAGCACTGATGAGGATACTAGAACTGACACTGAGCAGCAAGATGCAGCACTGGACTATTATACTATAGTATACTGGTAACCACAATACAGCACAAGACAATGAGCAGTGATACTGAGCACCGATGTGGATACTAGAACTGACACTGAGCAGCAAGATGCAGCACTAGACTATTGTACTGTAGTATACTGGTCACCACAATGCAGCCCTGATACTGAGCACTGATGAGGATACTAGAACTGACACTGAGCAGCAAGATGCAGCACTAGACTATTGTACTGTAGTATACTGGTTACCACAATACAGCACTGATACTGAGCACTGATATTGAGCAGTGATGAGGATACTAGAACTGACACTGAGCAGAAAGATGCAGCACTGGGCTATTGTACTACAGTATACTGGTCACCACAATGCAGCAACAGACAAAGAGCAGTGATATTGAGCACTGATGAGGATACTAGAACTGACACTGATCAGCAAGATGCAGTACTAGACTATGGGACTACAGTATACTGGTCACCACAATGCAGCCCAAGACAATGAGCAGTGATACTGAGCACTGATGAGGATACTAGAACTGACACTGAGCAGCAAGATGCAGCACTGGACTATTGTACTACAGTACACTGGTAACCACAATGCAGCACAAGACAATGAACAGTGATACTGAGCACTGATGAGGATACTAGAACTGACACTGAGCAGCAAGATGCAGCACTGGACTATTGTACTGTAGTATACTGGTCACCACAATGCAGCCCAACACAATGAGCAGTGATACTGAACACTAATGAGGATACTAGAACTGAAACTGAACAGCAAGATGCAGCACTGGACTATGGTACTGTAGTATACTGGTCACCACAATGCAGCCCAAGACAATGAGCAGTGATACTGAGCACTGATGATGATACTAGAACTGACACTGAGCAGCAAGATGCAGCACTGGACTATTGTACTATAGTATACTGTTAACCACAATGCAGCACAAGACAATGAGCAGTGATACTGAGCACTGATGTGGATACTAGAACTGACACTGATCAGCAAGATGCAGCACTGGACTATTGTACTGTAGTATACTGGTTACCACAATGCAGCACAAGACAATGAGCAGTGATACTGAGCACTGATGAAGATACTAGAACTGACACTGAGCAGCAAGATGCAGCACTGGACTATTGTACTGTAGTATACTGGTCACCACAATGCAGCACAAGACAATGAGCAGTGATACTGAGCACTGATGAGGATACTAGAACTGACACTGAGCAGCAAGATGCAGCACTAGACTATTGTACTGTAGTATACTGGTCACCACAATGCAGCACAAGACAATGAGCAGTGAAACTGAACACTAATGAGGATACGGGAACTGACACTGAACAGCAAGATGCAGCACTGGACTATTGTACTACAGTATACTGGTAACCACAATGCAGCACAAGACAATGAGCAGTGATACTGAGCACTGATGAGGATACTAGAATTGACACTGAGCAGCAAGATGCAGCACTGGACTATTGTACTGTAGTATACTGATCACCACAATGCAGCACAAGACAATGAGCAGTGATACTGAGCACTGATGTGGATACTAGAACTGACACTGATCAGCAAGATGCAGCACTGGACTATTGTACTGTAGTATACTGGTTACCACAATGCAGCACAAGACAATGAGCAGTGATACTGAGCACTGATGAAGATACTAGAACTGACACTGAGCAGCAAGATGCAGCACTGGACTATTGTACTGTAGTATACTGATCACCACAATGCAGCACAAGACAATGAGCAGTGATACTGAGCACTAATGAGGATACTAGAACTGACACTGAGCAGCAAGATGCAGCACTGGACTATTGTACTGTAGTATACTGGTAACCACAATGCAGCACAAGACAATGAGCAGTGATACTGAGCACTGATGAGGATACTAGAACTGACACTGAGCAGCAAGATGCAGCACTGGACTATTGTACTGTAGTATACTGGTCACCACAATGCAGCACAAGACAATGAGCAGTTATACTAAGCACTGATGAGGATACTAGAACTGACACTGAGCAGCAAGATGCAGCACTAGACTATGGTACTGTAGTATACTGGTCACCACAATGCAGCCCAAGACAATGAGCAGTGATACAAAGCACTGATGATGATACTAGAACTGACACTGAGCAGCAAGATGCAGCACTGGACTATTGTACTATAGTATACTGGTAACCACAATGCAGCACAAGACAATGAGCAGTGATACTGAGCACTGATGTGGATACTAGAACTGACACTGAGCAGCAAGATGCAGCACTAGACTATTGTACTGTAGTATACTGGTCACCACAATGCAGCCCTGATACTGAGCACTGATGAGGATACTAGAATTGACACTGAGCAGCAGGATGCAGCACTAGACGATTTTACTGTACTATACTGGTTACCACAATGCAGCACTGATACTGAGCACTGATATTGAGCACTGATGAGGATACTAGAACTGACACTGTGCAGCAAGATGCAGCACTGGACTATTGTACTGTAGTATACTGGTCACCACAATGCAGCCCAAGACAATGAGCAGTGATACTGAGCACTGATGAGGATACTAGAACTGACACTGAGCAGCAAGATGCAGCACCGGACTATTGTACTGTAGTATACTGGTAACCACAATGCAGCCCAAGACAATGAGCAGTGATACTGAGCACTGATGAATATACTAGAACTGACACTGAGCAGCAAGACGCAGCACTGGACTATTGTACTGTAGTATACTGGTCACCACAATGCAGCACAAGACAATGAGCAGTGATACTGAGCACTGATGAGGATACTAGAACTGACACTGAGCAGCAAGATGCAGCACTGGACTATTGTACTGTAGTATACTGGTCACCACAATGCAGCCCAACACAATGAGCAGTGATACTGAACACTAATGAGGATACTAGAACTGAAACTGAACAGCAAGATGCAGCACTGGACTATGGTACTGTAGTATACTGGTCACCACAATGCAGCCCAAGACAATGAGCAGTGATACTGAGCACTGATGATGATACTAGAACTGACACTGAGCAGCAAGATGCAGCACTGGACTATTGTACTATAGTATACTGTTAACCACAATGCAGCACAAGACAATGAGCAGTGATACTGAGCACTGATGTGGATACTAGAACTGACACTGATCAGCAAGATGCAGCACTGGACTATTGTACTGTAGTATACTGGTTACCACAATGCAGCACAAGACAATGAGCAGTGATACTGAGCACTGATGAAGATACTAGAACTGACACTGAGCAGCAAGATGCAGCACTGGACTATTGTACTGTAGTATACTGGTCACCACAATGCAGCACAAGACAATGAGCAGTGATACTGAGCACTGATGAGGATACTAGAACTGACACTGAGCAGCAAGATGCAGCACTAGACTATTGTACTGTAGTATACTGGTCACCACAATGCAGCACAAGACAATGAGCAGTGAAACTGAACACTAATGAGGATACGGGAACTGACACTGAACAGCAAGATGCAGCACTGGACTATTGTACTACAGTATACTGGTAACCACAATGCAGCACAAGACAATGAGCAGTGATACTGAGCACTGATGAGGATACTAGAATTGACACTGAGCAGCAAGATGCAGCACTGGACTATTGTACTGTAGTATACTGATCACCACAATGCAGCACAAGACAATGAGCAGTGATACTGAGCACTGATGAGGATACTAGAACTGACACTGAGCAGCAAGATGCAGCACTGGACTATTGTACTGTAGTATACTGGTCACCACAATGCAGCACAAGACAATGAGCAGTTATACTAAGCACTGATGAGGATACTAGAACTGACACTGAGCAGCAAGATGCAGCACTAGACTATGGTACTGTAGTATACTGGTCACCACAATGCAGCCCAAGACAATGAGCAGTGATACTAAGCACTGATGATGATACTAGAACTGACACTGAGCAGCAAGATGCAGCACTGGACTATTGTACTATAGTATACTGGTAACCACAATGCAGCACAAGACAATGAGCAGTGATACTGAGCGCTGATGTGGATACTAGAACTGACACTGAGCAGCAAGATGCAGCACTAGACTATTGTACTGTAGTATACTGGTCACCACAATGCAGCCCTGATACTGAGCACTGATGAGGATACTAGAATTGACACTGAGCAGCAGGATGCAGCACTAGACGATTTTACTGTACTATACTGGTTACCACAATGCAGCACTGATACTGAGCACTGATATTGAGCACTGATGAGGATACTAGAACTGACACTGTGCAGCAAGATGCAGCACTGGACTATTGTACTGTAGTATACTGGTCACCACAATGCAGCCCAAGACAATGAGCAGTGATACTGAGCACTGATGAGGATACTAGAACTGACACTGAGCAGCAAGATGCAGCACCGGACTATTGTACTGTAGTATACTGGTAACCACAATGCAGCCCAAGACAATGAGCAGTGATACTGAGCACTGATGAATATACTAGAACTGACACTGAGCAGCAAGACGCAGCACTGGACTATTGTACTGTAGTATACTGGTCACCACAATGCAGCACAAGACAATGAGCAGTGATACTGAGCACTGATGAGGATACTAGAACTGACACTGAGCAGCAAGATGCAGCACTGGACTATTGTACTGTAGTATACTGGTCACCACAATGCAGCCCAACACAATGAGCAGTGATACTGAACACTAATGAGGATACTAGAACTGAAACTGAACAGCAAGATGCAGCACTGGACTATGGTACTGTAGTATACTGGTCACCACAATGCAGCCCAAGACAATGAGCAGTGATACTGAGCACTGATGATGATACTAGAACTGACACTGAGCAGCAAGATGCAGCACTGGACTATTGTACTGTAGTATACTGTTAACCACAATGCAGCACAAGACAATGAGCAGTGATACTGAGCACTGATGTGGATACTAGCACTGACACTGATCAGCAAGATGCAGCACTGGACTATTGTACTGTAGTATACTGGTTACCACAATGCAGCACAAGACAATGAGCAGTGATACTGAGCACTGATGAAGATACTAGAACTGACACTGAGCAGCAAGATGCAGCACTGGACTATTGTACTGTAGTATACTGGTCACCACAATGCAGCACAAGACAATGAGCAGTGATACTGAGCACTGATGAGGATACTAGAACTGACACTGAGCAGCAAGATGCAGCACTAGACTATTGTACTGTAGTATACTGGTCACCACAATGCAGCACAAGACAATGAGCAGTGAAACTGAACACTAATGAGGATACGGGAACTGACACTGAACAGCAAGATGCAGCACTGGACTATTGTACTACAGTATACTGGTAACCACAATGCAGCACAAGACAATGAGCAGTGATACTGAGCACTGATGAGGATACTAGAATTGACACTGAGCAGCAAGATGCAGCACTGGACTATTGTACTGTAGTATACTGATCACCACAATGCAGCACAAGACAATGAGCAGTGATACTGAGCACTAATGAGGATACTAGAACTGACACTGAGCAGCAAGATGCAGCACTGGACTATTGTACTGTAGTATACTGGTAACCACAATGCAGCACAAGACAATGAGCAGTGATACTGAGCACTGATGAGGATACTAGAACTGACACTGAGCAGCAAGATGCAGCACTGGACTATTGTACTGTAGTATACTGGTCACCACAATGCAGCACAAGACAATGAGCAGTTATACTAAGCACTGATGAGGATACTAGAACTGACACTGAGCAGCAAGATGCAGCACTGGACTATTGTACTATAGTATACTGGTAACCACAATGCAGCACAAGACAATGAGCAGTGATACTGAGCACTGATGTGGATACTAGAACTGACACTGAGCAGCAAGATGCAGCACTAGACTATTGTACTGTAGTATACTGGTCACCACAATGCAGCCCTGATACTGAGCACTGATGAGGATACTAGAATTGACACTAAGCAGCAGGATGCAGCACTAGACGATTTTACTGTACTATACTGGTTACCACAATGCAGCACTGATACTGAGCACTGATATTGAGCACTGATGAGGATACTAGAACTGACACTGTGCAGCAAGATGCAGCACTGGACTATTGTACTGTAGTATACTGGTCACCACAATGCAGCCCAAGACAATGAGCAGTGATACTGAGCACTGATGAGGATACTAGAACTGACACTGAGCAGCAAGATGCAGCACCGGACTATTGTACTGTAGTATACTGGTAACCACAATGCAGCCCAAGACAATGAGCAGTGATACTGAGCACTGATGAATATACTAGAACTGACACTGAGCAGCAAGACGCAGCACTGGACTATTGTACTGTAGTATACTGGTCACCACAATGCAGCACAAGACAATGAGCAGTGATACTGAGCACTGATGAGGATACTAGAACTGACACTGAGCAGCAAGATGCAGCACTGGACTATTGTACTGTAGTATACTGGTCACCACAATGCAGCACAAGACAATGAGCAGTGATACTGAACACTAATGAGGATACTAGAACTGACACTGAGCAGCAAGATGCAGCACTGGACTATTGTACTACAGTATACTGGTAACCACAATGCAGCACAAGACAATGAGCAGTGATACTGAGCACTGATGAGGATACTAGAACTGATACTGAGCAGCAGGATGCAGCACTGGACTATTGTACTGTAGTATACTGATCACCATAATGCAGCACAAGACAATGAGCAGTGATACTGAGCACTAATGAGGATACCAGAACTGACACTGAGCAGCAAGATGCAGCACTGGACTATTGTACTGTAGTATACTGGTCACCACATTGCAGCCCAAGACAATGAGCAGTGATACTGAGCACTGATGAGGATACTAGAACTGACACTGAGCAGCAAGATGCAGCACTGGACTATTGTACTGTAGTATACTGGTCACCACAATGCAGCCCAAGACAATGAGCAGTGATACTGAGCACTGATGAAGATACTAGAACTGACACTGAGCAGCAAGATGCAGCACTGGACTATTGTACTGTAGTATATTGGTCACCACAATGCAGCACAAGACAATGAGCAGTGATACTGAACACTAATGAGGATACTAGAACTGACACTGAGCAGCAAGATGCAGCACTGGACTATTGTACTACAGTATACTGGTAACCACAATGCAGCACAAGACAATGAGCAGTGATACTGAGCACTGATGAGGATACTAGAACTGACACTGAGCAGCAAGATGCAGCACTGGACTATTGTACTGTAGTATACTGGTCACCACAATGCAGCACAAGACAATGAGCAGTGATGCTGAGCACTGATGAGGATACTTGAACTGACACTGAGCAGCAAGGTGCAGCACTAGACTATGGTACTGTAGTATACTGGTCACCACAATGCAGCCCAAGACAATGAGCAGTGATACTGAGCACTGATGAGGATACTAGAACTGACACTGAGCAGCAGGATGCAGCACTGGACTATTGTACTGTAGTATACGGGTCACCACAATGCAGCACAAGACAGGCGGGAAGAACCTATACTGAGCACTGATGAGGATACTAGAACTGACACTGAGCAGCAATATGCAGCACTGGACTATTGTACTGTAGTATACTGATCACCATAATGCAGCACAAGACAATGAGCAGTGATACTGAGCACTAATGAGGATACCAGAACTGACACTGAGCAGCAAGATGCAGCACTGGACTATTGTACTATAGTATACTGGTCACCACATTGCAGCCCAAGACAATGAGCAGTGATACTGAGCACTGATGAGGATACTAGAACTGACACTGAGCAGCAAGATGCAGCACTGGACTATTGTACTGTAGTATACTGGTCACCACAATGCAGCCCAAGACAATGAGCAGTGATACTGAGCACTGATGAAGATACTAGAACTGACACTGAGCAGCAAGATGCAGCACTGGACTATTGTACTGTAGTATATTGGTCACCACAATGCAGCACAAGACAATGAGCAGTGATACTGAACACTAATGAGGATACTAGAACTGACACTGAGCAGCAAGATGCAGCACTGGACTATTGTACTACAGTATACTGGTAACCACAATGCAGCACAAGACAATGAGCAGTGATACTGAGCACTGATGAGGATACTAGAACTGACACTGAGCAGCAAGATGCAGCACTGGACTATTGTACTGTAGTATACTAGTCACCACAATGCAGCACAAGACAATGAGCAGTGATGCTGAGCACTGATGAGGATACTAGAACTGACACTGAGCAGCAAGGTGCAGCACTAGACTATGGTACTGTAGTATACTGGTCACCACAATGCAGCCCAAGACAATGAGCAGTGATACTGAGCACTGATGAGGATACTAGAACTGACACTGAGCAGCAGGATGCAGCACTGGACTATTGTACTGTAGTATACGGGTCACCACAATGCAGCACAAGACAGGCAGGAAGAACCTATACAGAGCACTGATGAGGATACTAGAACTGACACTGAGCAGCAATATGCAGCACTGGACTATTGTACTGTAGTATACTGGTCACCACAATGCAGCACAAGACAATGATCAGTGATACTGAGCACTGATGAGGATACTAGAACTGATACTGAGCAGCAAGATGCAGCACTGGACTATTGTACTGTGGTATACTGGTCACCACAATCCAGCCCAAGACAATTAGCACTGATACTGAGCACTGATGAGGATACTAGAACTGACACTGAGCAGCAAGATGCAGCACTGGACTATTGTACTGTAGTATACTGGTCACCACAATCCAGCCCAAGACAATTAGCACTGATACTGAGCACTGATGAAGATACTAGAACTGACACTGAGCAGCAAGATGCAGCACTGGACTATTGTACTTGTTATGCACACCAGTGCCAGCAGGAATGTACTGGTGTCTTAACGGTGAGGGATGCAAAACAAATGAACTCACAGACAGACTGGGGAATATGACATTACATACACAGAAGGTGATAGGGTAACAAAATAAACACAAAATGAACAGAGAAGCCCAAAGGCTAATAAACTGGGTGTCTCCCTAGTATTAGGAATGCTCAGATGGAAAGAAGCGAGATGTAGTGATTTAATACGTAGAGAACCCGAAATGCTGTTGCTAAGGGCAACAGCAAAATCCTAAAGGGTTACCAACGGGTGTGGCAGTAAACTCCTTGGTCAGAGATGGAATAATAGACACAAGGAGAGTCTCCACAATCCTAGTCCTCACTTGCAGTGCACTGGTTCAGCTTACTGCCACTAAACTGACACCTGAACACCTTGCACAGTGAGAAAGGATTTTGGCAGGCAAGTCTGAGAATACAGCCGCAAACTTGCTAGGTTCACAGAGTAGCAAAAGAACCCCAGAAGGTTAAACGACTGACTCCAGTCTTACTGCTAGGTCTGGATTGGCAGAGTGTAATACCAAATCCCAAGGCCTATTTGCAGTAAGCAACAAACAAATACAAAGTTTACACAGTACTAGCTAGCTTTCAGGAACTGACTAACCAACAAAGAATCAGCAGCATCTGCCTAACCTGAGAAGAGGGTTTATATAGCAGGTGCTGTCCACGCCCCACTCAGACCTCACAGACTGTGAGCACAAAAACCAGCACCGGATCCCCTGCCGTGCACAGAGCCTGTAACCACTGCACAGCAAAAGACCCGAACCGGAGTATCACCTACGCTCAGGTTACTCCGCTAGCACTTGTCTCCCGGTTGCCATGACGACGTGGCAGCACAGAGCAGGAGACCTTAACAGTACCCCCCCTCTGACGAGGGGTCAAATAACTCCTACCACCGGGTTTATCGGGGAACTGCGAGAAGAAAGAGCGTAACAGTCTAGGGGCATGAAGATCACAACTGCGCACCCACGACCGCTCCTCCGGGCCATACCCCTTCCAGTGCACCAAAAATGACAGCCGACCCCGAACCATCTTGGAGTCAAGAATCCTTTCAACAACAAACTCCCTCTGGCCATGTATCAGAAGAGGGGAAGGTCTTCCAATGGAAGAAGGATTACTAATCGCCCGTTTTAAAAGGGAACAATGAAATGTTTTATTGATACCCAAAGAACGGGGTAGATCTAACTGAAATGCCACCGGATTGATAACCCTAGTGATCTTATAAGGACCGATGAACCGGGGGCCTAACTTATGAGATGGCTGTCTCAACTTCAAATTCTTGGTAGACAACCAGACGAAGTCTCCTAATTTGAAGCTGCAGGGTCTTTTCCGCTTATCAAAAACCCTTTTGGTCACTAATGACAGACACAAGGGCTTTCTTCACTTTCCTCCAAATACCTCTAAGGACCGAAACCACAGAGGAACCACCAGGCGTGGAGTCCAGGGGGTCAAAATAATTGGCTTTAGGATGATGCCCATACACACAAAGGAAGGGAGAGATCCTTGTAGCAGAGTGAGCAGCGTTGTTATAGGCAAACTCCGCCATGGACAGATGAGCCACCCAGTCAGTCTGACACTTGGAGACATAACACCTGAGGAACTGCTCCAAGGACTGGTTTACCCTTTCAGTCTGCCCATTAGACTGCGGATGGTAGCCTGACGACAAGCTGACAGAAATCTGGAGATCGGAACAAAATGCCCTCCAGAATTTGGCCACAAACTGGGATCCGCGGTCAGAGACCACATCAAGTGGCAACCCGTGGAGGCGCACAACATGCAGCATAAATAATTCAGACAGGCGTCTGGCCGATGGCAGCCCAACCAATGGAACGAAGTGCGCCATCTTCGAAAACCTGTCAACGACAACCCAGATGGCTGTCATCCCCGAGGATTTGGGCAAGTCCACCACAAAATCCATTGAAATGTGGGTCCATGGCTTAGATGGAATAGAGAGTGGATGTAATGGGCCAACAGGAACCCCTCTAGGAGTCTTATTTCGGGCACAGATGTCACATGCCCGAACCCACTGATCCACATACCTAGCCACCGAGGGCCACCACACCACCCTAGATAGCAACTCCCGAGTTCTGGCAATACCCGGGTGATCTGCCGACTTCTTGGCATGGAATTCCAGGAACACTCGCTGTCTTAACCTAGGAGGCACAAACAAGAGACCTACCGGAAGGTCTGGAGGAGCCTGCTCCTGTGCTCTAAGGACTAATGACAAGAGGTCGTGGGTAATGCCCACATTAATACATGATGGGGACACAATGGGCAATGGCTCCTCAATGGTCACCTGGATTGGAGCAAAACTCCGCGAGAGCGCATCAGCCTTGATGTTTTTTGACCCAGGGCGATATGTTATCAAAAAATTAAAGCGAGCAAAAAACAAAGCCCATCGTGCCTGCCTGGCATTGAGGCGCTTCGCTGACTCTAAATATGCCAAATTCTTATGGTCGGTGAGAATTGAGACCACAAACTTAGCCCCCTCAAGCCAGTGTCTCCACTCCTCGAGTGCATCCTTAATAGCCAACAATTCCCGGTTACCCACGTCATAATTCATCTCGGCAGGCGAAAATTTACGGGAAAAGTAAGCACAGGGATGAAGGCGATTATTAGACACCCCCATCTGAGAGAGCACTGCCCCAATACCCATCTCAGAGGCATCCACCTCCACCACAAAAGGACGCTCTGGATCTGGGTGTCGCAGCACCTTGGCCGAGACAAATGCCCTTTTGAGACGGGCAAAAGCCGCTTTGGCCTCACAAGACCAGTGAGCAACATCCGCCCCTTTCTTAGTGAGTGCCACCAAGGGCGCCACTATAGACGAAAATCCAGCGATAAATCGTCTATAAAAATTCGCAAAGCCAAGAAAACGCTGAAGCGCCTTCAAACTAGTGGGCTGCACCCAATCCAGGACTGCCTGTACCTTGGAACCCTCCATTTGGAAACCTTCTGGGGAGATAATATATCCTAGAAATGCGATTTGCTGAACTTCAAATTCGCACTTCTCCAGCTTCACCCCAAGCCGGTGGTCTTTGAGTTTCTGGAGGACTAAGCGTACATGCTTCCGATGTTCCTCCAGGGAATGGGAGAAGATTAGGATGTCATCTAAGTATACAACTAAGAATCTATCCAAATATTCCCTGAGTTTATCGTTCATGAAGTCCTGGAAGACTGCCGGGGCATTACAGAGCCCAAAAGGCATCACCAAATATTCATAATGCCCTGAGTGGGTATTAAAGGCAGTCTTCCATTCATCCCCCTCTCTTATTCGGATTAGATTGTACGCACCGCGTAGGTCAATCTTAGAAAAAATGGTGGCAGTACGAATCTGGTCAATCAAGACCGAAATGAGAGGCAGTGGGTATGAGTTTTTAATCGTGATACGGTTCAATTCCCTGAAGTCGATGCAGGGTCGCAACGAACTGTCCATTTTACCCACGAAGAAGAACCCCGACCCAACTGGAGACTGTGAAGGTCTGATAAATCCCTTAGCCAAGTTCTCCTGAATGTACTCTGCCATAGCCTGAGTCTCAGGACGTGACAGGGAGTACAACCTGCTCTTGGGAAGCTTAGCATTCGGCAACAAATCAATGGCACAGTCATAGGGGCGATGGGGAGGTAGTACCTCTGCAACTCTTTTGGAGAACACGTCCGCAAAATCTGCATAACATCCTGGCAATCCTGGCAAACTTAGCTGCGAAAGCCTGACTGGAAGGCTCAAGCAACTCCTGAAACAATCAGTACCCCAACTAAGAATCTCCCCAGAGACCCAGTCAAATTGAGGATTGTGGGCCCTTAACCAGGGTAACCCCAACACCAATAGGGCAAAAGTACAGACAGTCACATAAAAGGACAATTTTTCAGAGTGTGTGGCTCCAATAAACAAAGAAATCTGGCTAGTGCAAGAGGTAATTTTACCCTGGGATAATGGTTCCCCGTTTAACCCACAAATCTCAATTTCCGATGCCAAGGGTACTAAGGGAACAGAGTGTTTCAGGGCGAATTGGCGGTCCATAAAAACCCCGTCGGCCCCACTGTCCACAAAGGCCTCAGTCTTGACAGTTTGACCGAGGATCTTCAAGGTCACCGGAATGATAAAACTCTTCTTGGGAAATTCCGACTTCTGACCTGACAGGATATTTCCCATCACCCTCAGGCCCTGAAGTTTTCCGGCTTTTCTGGGCATGATACTACCACATGACCTTTATTCCCACAGTACAAACATAACCCCTGCTGTCTCCTCCGCGTCTTCTCACGCGAGGAGAGGCGGGTAGCCCCAATCTGCATAGGCTCCTCGGAAAATTCCTCAGAGTCTGAGGTTCCCTTGGGAAAGAAGGAAATCTCAGTCTCCCTTTCAAGCCTGCGCTCTCTCAGCCGTCTATCCACCTGAATGGATAACTGCATGAGCTGATCCAAGCTATCAGGCAAGGGATATTGTACCAGTTGGTCTTTTAACTGGTTAGAAAGACCTCTTCGGTACTGGTGTCTCAGGGCTGGGTCATTCCACTGGGTATCATGGGCCAACCTCCGAAACTCCGTACAATAAACCTCAACTGGCCTTCGCCCTTGCTTAAGGATCGAAATCTGAGCCTCGGCTGAGGCCGTCTTGTCAGGGTCATCATACAACATGCCCAGTGCCGTAAAAAAAGCATCAACACTTTTAAGCGACGGACAGTCAGGCTGCAACCCATATGCCCAGACCTGTGGGTCTCCTTGTAGCAAGGAAATCACTATGCCCACCCGCTGAATCTCCGACCCAGAAGACTGAGGACTAAGCTGGAAATATAGCTTGCAGCTCTCCTTGAAACAAAAGAACTGCGAGCGATCTCCAGAAAAGCGATCCGGGAGATTTACTTTCGGCTCCTTAACCCCTGAAGGTACTGCTGCTGCGGGAGCTCCGCCAGCGGCCTGCGAGGTGTGTATTTTAATGGACAAATCATTAAATTGTCGAGTCAGGACCTGCACCTGATCGACCACCTGTTGCAAAGTATTTTGAGGGGTATGCTCCATATTCCCACAAAATTTCAACAGGAGTATTTGGCTGCTGAATATGTTATGCACACCAGTGCCAGCAGGAATGTACTGGTGTCTGAATGGTGAGGGATGCAATACAAATGAACTCACAGACAGACTGGGGAATATGACATTACATACACAGAAGGTGATAGGGTAACAAAATAAACACAAAGTGAACAGAGAAGCCCAAAGGCTAAGAAACTGGGTGTCTCCCTAGTATTAGGAATGCTCATATGGAAAGAAGCGAGATGTAGTGATTTAATACGTAGAGAACCCGAAATGCTGTTGCTAAGGGCAACAGCAAAACCCTAAAGGGTTACCAACGGGTGTGGCAGTAAACTTCTTGGTCAGAGATGGAATAATAGACACAAGGAGAGTCTCCACAATCCTAGTCCTCACTTGCAGTGCACTGGTTCAGCTTACTGCCACTAAACTGACACCTGAACACCTTGCACAGTGAGAAAGGATTTTGGCAGGCAAGTCTGAGAATACAGCCGCAAACTTGCTAGGTTCACAGAGTAGCAAAAGAACCCCAGCAGGTTAAACGACTGACTCCAGTCTTACTGCTAGGTCTGGATTGGCAGAGTGTAATACCAAATCCCAAGGCCTATTTGCAGTAAGCAACAAACAAATACAAAGTTTACACAGTACTAGCTAGCTTTTAGGAACTGACTAACCAACAAAGAATCAGCAGCACCTGCCTAACCTGAGAAGAGGGTTTATATAGCAGGTGCTGTCCACGCCCCACTCAGACCTCACAGACTGTGAGCACAAAAACCAGCACCGGATCCCCTGCCGTGCACAGAGCCTGTAACCACTGCACAGCAAAAGACCCGAACCGGAGTATCAGCAACGCTCAGGTTACTCCGCTAGCACTTGTCTCCCGGTTGCCATGACGACGTGGCAGCACAGAGCAGGAGACCCTAACAGTACTGTAGTATACTGGTCACCACAATGCAGCACAAGACAATGAGCAGTGATACTGAACACTAATGAGGATACTAGAACTGACACTGAGCAGCAAGATGCAGCACTGGACTATTGTACTACAGTATACTGGTAACCACAATGAAGCACAAGACAATGAGCAGTGATACTGAGCACTGATGAGGATACTAGAACTGACACTGAGCAGCAAGATGCAGCACTGGACTATTGTACTGTATTATACTGATCATCACAATGCAGCACAAGACAATGAGCAGTGATACTGAGCACTAATGAGGATACTAGAACTGACACTGAGCAGCAAGATGCAGCACTGGACTATTGTACTGTAGTATACTGGTCACCACAATGCAGCACAAGACAATGAGCAGTGATACTGAGCACTGATGAAGATACTAGAACTGACACTGAGCAGCAAGATGCAGCACTGGACTATTGTACTGTAGTATACTGGTCACCACAATGCAGCACAAGACAATGAGCAGTGATACTGAGCACTGATGAGGATACTAGAACTGACATTGAGCAGCAAGATGCAGCACTGGACTATTGTACTGTAGTATACTGGTCACCACAATGCAGCCCAAGACAATGAGCAGTGATACTGAGCACTGATGAAGATACTAGAACTGACACTGAGCAGCAAGATGCAGCACTGGACTATTGTACTGTAGTATACTGGTCACCACAATGCAGCACAAGACAATGAGCAGTGATACTGAGCACTGATGAAGATACTAGAACTGACATTGAGCAGCAAGATGCAGCACTGGACTATTGTACTTTGTATACTGGTCACCACAATGCAGCACAAGACAAGGAGCAGTGATACTGAACACTAATGAGGATACTAGAACTGACACTGAGCAGCAAGATGCAGCACTGGAATATTGTACTACAGTATACTGGTAACCACAATGCAGCACAAGACAATGAGCAGTGATACTGAGCACTGATGAGGATACTAGAACTGACACTGAGCAGCAAGATGCAGCACTGGACTATTGTACTGTAGTATACTGGTCACCACAATGCAGCACAAGACAATGAGCAGTGATACTGAGCACTGATGAGGATACTAGAACTGACACTGAGCAGCAAGATGCAGCACTGGACTATGGTACAGTAGTATACTGGTCACCACAATGCAGCCCAAGACAATGAGCAGTGATACTGAGCACTGATGAGGATACTAGAACTGACACTGAGCAGCAAGATGCAGCACTGGACTATTGTACTATAGTATACTGGTAACTACAATGCAGCACAAGACAATGAGCAGTGATACTGAGCACTGATGAGGATACTAGAACTGACACTGAGCAGCAAGATGCAGCACTAGACTATTGTACTGTAGTATACTGGTTACCACAATGCAGCACTGATACTGAGCACTGATATTGAGCACTGATGAGGATACTAGAACTGACACTGGGCAGCAAGATGCAGCACTGGACTATTGTACTGTAGTATACTGGTCACCACAATGCAGCCCAAGACAATGAGCAGTGATACTGAGCACTGATGAGGATACTAGAACTGACATTGAGCAGCAAGATGCAGCACTGGACTATTGTACTTTGTATACTGGTCACCACAATGCAGCACAAGACAAGGAGCAGTGATACTGAACACTAATGAGGATACTAGAACTGACACTGAGCAGCAAGATGCAGCACTGGACTATTGTACTACAGTATACTGGTAACCACAATGCAGCACAAGACAATGAGCAGTGATACTGAGCACTGATGAGGATACTAGAACTGACACTGAGCAGCAAGATGCAGCACTGGACTATTGTACTGTAGTATACTGGTCACCACAATGCAGCACAAGACAATGAGCAGTGATACTGAGCACTGATGAGGATACTAGAACTGACACTGAGCAGCAAGATGCAGCACTAGACTATTGTACTGTAGAATACTGGTTACCACAATGCAGCACTGATACTGAGCACTGATATTGAGCACTGATGAGGATACTAGAACTGACACTGGGCAGCAAGATGCAGCACTGGACTATTGTACTGTAGTATACTGGTCACCACAATGCAGCCCAAGACAATGAGCAGTGATACTGAGCACTGATGAGGATACTAGAACTGACACTGAGCAGCAAGATGCAGCACCGGACTATTGTACTGTAGTATACTGGGCACCACAATGCAGCCCAAGACAATGAGCAGTGATACTGAGCACTGATGAGGATACTAGAACTGACACTGAGCAGCAAGATGCAGCACTGGACTATTGTACTGTAGTATACTGGTCACCACAATGCAGCACAAGACAATGAGCAGTGATACTGAGCACTGATGAGGATACTAGAACTGACACTGAGCAGTGATACTGAGCACTGATGAGGATACTAGAACTGACACTGAGCAGCAAGATGCAGCACTGGACTATGGTACAGTAGTATACTGGTCACCACAATGCAGCCCAAGACAATGAGCAGTGATACTGAGCACTGATGAGGATACTAGAACTGACACTGAGCAGCAAGATGCAGCACTGGACTATTGTACTATAGTATACTGGTAACCACAATGCAGCACAAGACAATGAGCAGTGATACTGAGCACTGATGTGGATACTAGAACTGACACTGAGCAGCAAGATGCAGCACTAGACTATTGTACTGTAGTATACTGGTTACCACAATGCAGCCCTGATACTGAGCACTGATGAGGATAATAGAACTGACACTGAGCAGCAAGATGCAGCACTAGACTATTGTACTGTAGTATACTGGTTACCACAATGCAGCACTGATACTGAGCACTGATATTGAGCACTGATGAGGATACTAGAACTGACACTGGGCAGCAAGATGCAGCACTGGACTATTGTACTGTAGTATACTGGTCACCACAATGCAGCCCAAGACAATGAGCAGTGATACTGAGCACTGATGAGGATACTAGAACTGACACTGTGCAGCAAGATGCAGCACTGGACTATTGTACTGTAGTATACTGGGCACCACAATGCAGCCCAAGACAATGAGCAGTGATACTGAGCACTGATGAGGATACTAGAACTGACACTGAGCAGCAAGATGCAGCACCGGACTATTGTACTGTAGTCACCACAATGCAGCACTGATACTGAGCACTGATATTGAACTGATATTGAGCTTTCCACTCAGAGAACATAGCCACGTCCTCTATGCTCTCTCTACAATGCACGAGTGAAAATGGCAGCGACGCACGGCTCTTTATATGGAATCCGAATCTCGCGAGAATTCGACAGCGGGATGATGATATTTTGGCTCGTTCTGGTTTTCCGAATCAGGCGGGAAGAACCTAGTCTGCCTCGGACCCCTGTAAACCACGTGGAGTTCGGGGGTGTTCGGTTCTCGGAGAACCGAACCCGCTCATCTCTACTTATAACCAATCAAAATAATAAAATTGTGGTGGGGGGCATTCTGTTTAATTGTGTACACCCAACTCATCTACCAATGACTTACAGTACAGATATATCAAATAAGCTACGCCAGGGCTGTTGAGAGGGGGGGCATGGTTACACTGGGAAGCATGTCCATGCCCACTCCCTCAAAAAATGCTTGGCTACATTATGTCTGCGGCAGCGCACCGCACAAAGGATATGGGATGCTGTTGGATGCTTAGAGAGGGCCATATATGGCGGAGGGAACAATCAGTGCAACCGTTATCCCCCACACATCATGCAGAGAGGGCTGGCTGCAGCATCTTTCACCATTCCTGTTCACTCTATACTGTACCTTGAGTGGGTCCTCCAACAGCTTCTGCAAAGATGTTGGCTGCCATGCTGTCTGCTCAGTGGTGGGGCTCCCTTGAGACTGCTCCAGTTGACACACAGCCCAGTAACAAGATCAGCTACCACCACTGCTCACTGGCTGCAGATGCGAGGTCAAAATGTCAGGGTTGTGGAGAGAGTGACTGCTGCTGGGGGGAGGGGGGGTTTGGACTCGGCCCAAGTAAAGAGTACCCCCCCTCCTTCCCCAGTGACTGAGCTGTGCTGCACGAAAGATGCGATATACTTATCTGAAAGAAATGTCATTGATGGTATATAGTGTGGACAGATGATCTGACAGTGCATACAAAGACACAATTAGCAGCACATGATCCACTGAAAAGACATAATGCTGGGTACACACTGGCAGATATATTGGATCGGCCAATATATCTTTTGCTGATTTGCAGGTGTGTACAAGACATCTTTCACAGATATATTGCATCTGCTGTAGAGCACAGCAGATGGCCACTATGGGGCCAATTCAGTAAGGATTGTAAAAATTAAAAATTTGCAAAAATTGCGACAATTCGCAAAATTGCGAAAGCACGCCCAAATGGAAAAAATGCAACACTAATTTTATGTTACAGAAACAAGGTGGGCTTGTGAAATGTGGAAATATTGCGAAGACCTTAAAAAATACGCATTATTTACATATAAATTTACAATTTTAAGCATTTTTTGCTTACATGTTTCTGATGTTGCAATTTTTGCAAACAACTGTGTTTTAACCTCAAATATTGCACTACCTACTTTCCTTACCCAAAAAAATGTAAAAAATGGTGTTGCTGTTCTTGAACATGTTTGTGTGTGTAGCTATATAAAAAAAAAATGTAACCAAATGTATGTGGGTATATTTTGTTAACAAAAAACGTGTTGGCTGCTTAAAAAGCATAAAAAAACTGTTAGGAAGCTAAAAGACATTAAGCAGATCCTACAAAACAAAATGCTTGGAAATGTTAATTAACATTTGCTTTTAAAAAATAGTGTGGTTGTCAAACCTCGATTGTTAGTAAGTGTAAAAACAATTAGGCTACTAACATATATTTTATAAAGAAACATGTGTTACATTGTTCAAAGCTCCCTTACATGCAGTAGCGGATCTTGCCACGGGCAAGCAGGACTTTTGCCCGGGGCGCTGGCACCGTCCAGAGGACGCCGCACCATGGCAAGATCTGCTACTGCTGTGCCCCCCGCTGGCCGCTGTGTCCCCCGCTACGCATCTAGTTTCCCTTCGTGGAGAGGACCTTTGCTGTGCAGTGCGCGATGAAATCATCGATGACATCATCGCGCACCGCACAGCATTTCAGCGGCGCTACTCTACTGTACAGGGGGTGTAACTGACCACGCCCCCTGTATGAAGCCACGCCCCTATTTCCCGCCCGGGACGCAAAAAGGGCTAGAACCGGCCCTGCTTACTTGTTTAGAAGTTTCAATACAGCTGAATGAAGTGATTTGTGGTCTCAGTTGTGCGCTTCTTCAGCTGGGTGTAATGAAGCAATGATTGCAGTATACATCGAACATTCTACAACTGAGGTCAGCTTGTGCAGAATTAAAGGTAGACCTGTAGTCACTCAGAAACTGCACAACAAAATGTGCGATCAGTTGTAAAAATTACGTATGCACCGCCTACCAAGCATCAGTATACGCCCCACAACACGCCCCTGCTCGTAGTTTTTGCGAGTCCAGCAGTATACGCCCCCTACATGCCTACTTTTCATAGTGCATACGCAGTTTTTGCTTCGTCTCAGAAGTTGCATTTTTTTCTCAGCTTTTGTGGTATATGGTGCAGATTTAGCTATTTTCCGCATTTTCTGCGATTTTTGCTGCTTTGCGATCCTTGCTGAATTAGGCCCTATGGGGGTCATTCCGAGTTGACCGCTTGCTAACAGTTTTTAGCAGCCGTGCAAACGCTATGCCGCCGCCCACTAGGACTGTATTTTAGCTTAGCAGAAGTGCGAATGGTTGTATCGCAGAGTGGGTACAAAAAATATTTGTGTAGTTTCAGAGTAGCTCAAAACCTACTCAGCGCTTGCAATCACTTCAGACTATTCAGTTCCGGATTTGACGTCACAGACCCGCCCAGCGTTCGCCCAGCCATGCCTGCGTTTTTCCTGGCACGCCTGCATTTTTCCGCACACTACCTGATAACGGTCAGTTGCCACCCAGAAACGCCTACTTCATGTCAATCACTCTGCAGCATGCCGTGCGACTGAAATGCATTGCTAGACCCTGTGCAAAACTACATCGTTTATTGTGCCCGTACGTCACGCGTGCGCATTGCGCCGTATACGTATGCGCAGAACTGCTGTTTTTTAGCCTGATCGCTGCACTGCGAACAAATGCAGCTAGCGATCAACTCTGCATCTTTCTGTGTGTATGTACAATCACCATCTGCATATATAGCTGCAGATACATTGAACAGCAGATATATCTTCAAGATATATTGGCGCGTCTTTCTGTGTGTATGAACAACCACCATCGGCAGATGGATTGAACTGCAGATATATCTTCCAGTGTGTACCCACCTTAACATTCATATAGGAATGATGCTTGTTTACTGTGTATGAACGATATCAATTGTGCTTGATTGTTAAGAGAATTGTCAGGTCGGTCAGTCGGCAGTTACATCGTTATAATCATTAGCTTCAAATGAATTCCCTAAACACACAGAGCAGCAGCTTTGTTCAGTAAAGCAATTTGAAATCTATTGCTGTCATGACCAGAAGAAGTGGCATTATTGCAGTACTGTATCTTGAGAGTGCTACTAGATGGGGAGAAGTGAAATGGTAGTTACTGTAAATACGATGCATACAAATCACCAAAGACAGCTCTAGCGATAAAAGCTGTTCTTCGCGATGTGTGGACTTCCAGGTTTATAATCCGGCGTCCTAACTGCGTATGCATCGTGCTCGGAGGATTCTAGTTGGATCCCTCTCAGAGTGGCTGTGCAATAGAACCAATAGGCTTCTATTGGGCAACACCATCTTAAGATGACATTGTCCATTGCATCCAAGCCCCGGAATCTATCACATTCCGGGGCTTGGTGCATATGCGGTATGCAGCCACACCTCCGGTAACGGCTTTTTCAGAGGTTTGACCACATTTTTATGCTTGCTGCATTCCACCCAGTATGAACATAGCAAGAAAAAAGTGATTTGTGGTACAGAACATTGCAGGGTGTGGACAAAGGTTATACACATTGCTGCATCAGCAGTCATAATACCCATATACACAGCAGGGCCGCAGAACTCAATTGTTTGGTGAAGTTATTGGCAGTGGGGGGGAGATGATGGTATAAGTGAGGGAAGGAAAATCATGAGAGCTTACAATCTAAAGATACCATGTTCATGTAGCTAACCACTTGAATAGTGGTTCCGGAATAGAGAGAAACCGTAAGGACGGAGTATATTAATGTTTCCAATAATGACTTCTTATAATAAAATCTCTGGACCCTTAAAAACATATTGTTTCTGAAAACAGTTCCTGTATTATAAATGATGGAAATATGTGTGTACAGGCTTGAGGATGTAGCAGAGTTTCTGTACACACCAGTGGATACCTTACAACTAGGAAAAGCCCAGTAACTTAACCAGCTAACTTGTTTTATTGAAGATAAATCAGGTACAGCCTCACTGTTATGGCGTGTACACACGGTGAGATTTTTACTTACGATTTTGACTATATAGTTAAAATCGTAAGACAAGTTAGTGCAGTTTGCAAGGGGAAAGTCACCTTGCGATCCCGATTCGATGCTGATGCGCAATCGGCATCGCAAGAATAGATAGACTGTGCAGGCAAGTCAATTTTGACTGTCTCTATAGAAGAGATAGTCAAAATTGACACTTAGCCAAAATCGCACATAGTCAGTATCGCAAGCACATACTGAGCGTGCTTCCGGTACTGACTATGTGCCGACCTAGCCCATGTCGCATAGTGAGAATCGGGTATAGCCCGAATCTCACTGTGTGTATGGGCCATTACACAGATACACACTGGTAAATTTAGCGGGACATGAGAGGAGCAGGTGTGATACAACTTTCCAGCCAGTGAGTGTATGTAGGTACCTGGATTTGGTGCAGGATGCTTTAACAGCGTCTAAAACAGCAGGAAATCACTGGAGCTAAGTAGAAGACTACTGTCTCACACAATTTCAAGATAGCGCCACGCATACTCAGTAGTAGCCTTAGTGGCCATCTTAGTACAGGGTATGAGGCTTTCCTTGAAGAGTTGTAACATAGAGTCTGTGCATGAGCACCCCACACTTTCAACAATAAACACATTTGGTTCTTATTCTCACTCATTCTTTTACTATAATGAGCAGCTGTAACCTGAAACAAACGCTCTGTACTAGAACGCTCTGTACTGGAGTACGTTCTCATAATAAACATCTCGCTTAACTTAAAATTGTGATTGTTCTGCTTCCTAGTATTATCGTTGTACAGTAATATTCTTAGACGTCTCATTTTACAAATGATTACACTGTATAGGTAACAACCACTTAGCAATATGTGAGCATGGATTGTTTTGTGTCAGAATATATCGCGTTTAAATAGTGATGAATTAAATAAGCACTTAGAGGACCACTTCATATATCAAAGTGGCAGCTATGCTTACTGTATATCAATGTTCCATCTAATTCACAGTAATTGGTTCTCTAGACCCTTAAAAGTATAGCCGTAGTTAAAGCCAATATTTGTTTAAACTTTAGGTAATATTATTTACATATATTCCTCCAAACATTCTATTATTTGTTACTCATTTTATACAACCTGAGATTTTCAAATCAATGTTCAATAATTAAATATTTTATTAGACATTCATTCTAAACATATTATTTTCAGGTTTGTGCAATTGTCAGATATTGTAACATATAGAAATTCCATAATCCGAGTTGTTTGCAGCAAACTGTGGGGGAGAATTATCAAAGTTTGATAATTCTATTCTATTTGAAGAGAAATAAAGAGAAAGTACCAACCAATCAGCTTCTTGCTGTCATTTTTTAAACACAGCTTGTAAAATAACCAGGACTTATTGGTATCTTACTCCAAGCTTGATAATCTCTCCCTATGATTCATATGATCTCATATTTTATGTAATGTCCTATGACCAGATCTGCAATTGAAAATAACTGTTTCCATATCAATACTGTATTTCACAAAATAACTAGATAAGGCCAAACAGTGAAATATTTGTTGTATCTAGAAGCAAGAAAGTAGCAAAATGTGTATTGGGCATGGAACAACACACGCTTTAAAGGTGATGACTTTCACAGGAAAGGTTCTATTTCAGGTGGCTGAAAGTGGTATGGCTTGCCAAAAAGGTAAGTGATTCGCCAGGACCAACAGTATGCAAAATTTGTTTTGGATTTTTGACAAGTTAGTAATATAAATTATGAAAATATAAACGTTCACTTCCTTATAAAAGGAGTAATTCTGAAGTCTCTGGGCTTGAATCACAGTCGCATCCAAGTACAGTTTTTTTTTTTATTTGATTCAGGGTAATATGCATCTAAGCCGCATCCCCATTTGCAGCTGTACGATTTAAGCTGTTTTTGAGGGGTTTTTGAAAAAAAACACCCGAATCCAAAACACACCCGAATCCGACAAAAATTCTTAAGGGAGGTTTTGACAAAACTCGTCCGAATCCAAAACACGACTGCGGAACTGAATCCAAAACCAAAACACAAAACCCGAAAAATGCCCGCTGCACATCCCTACTCTAAATGGCGCCCTGGGGCTGGGGGAGGGGCTACAGGTCAAGCCTTATCCCCTTGCTGGACTTTACCATCGGGAACTGCGGGCATTATAGTAAACGGTTTTTAGTAAAACCGACCTGTGCCCTTGCCCTGGTGGTCTAGTGGGGTCCCTGTACTACCACCGTGAAGGAGGCGGCGCTATATATTCTGGTAACAGTCAAAGCTTTTAGCCTATTGGTGCCTCAGATCAAGATCCTACTCTACACCCCAATGTCATTCCCTGTGGAGCCCAGTGTACCCCGCAGCAGAAATAATGGAGGCTCCACCTGTATATACATTTTTGCCATTGAGTGGTACGTAGGGATCCTTTCAAACTTTTTCCTTGTGGCATGCAATATATCTAGGTAAGCCTTTGGACCTGCTTATTGTATTGTAGTATGGTATAAAATTAACTGGAGGGCATTTTAATGATACAGCTCTAAAATGCAACATAGGGTGAACTTAAGCACTACTGCGATTCATAAAAGAAACTAGGGCTCTACTATAGGGCATAACATTAAATAAGGCTCTACTATGGTTCAAAAAATTAACTAGGGCACTATTATAGGGCATAAAATTAAATACTGCTGCAGAGAAGTGTCTCTCTTGAAGCATTGGGATAGTGGTCCCTTCAAAATGTTGCTATGGGGCCCACAAAGTTCTGGCTATGCCCCTGAGGTACAGTACTTCATGTGTTGATCTAGCTAAGCGGCTATGTAAAATAACCATTTCTTTTCAGAAATACTGTATCTGCTGTGCCTGTGTCCTCTCTCGCAGTAGGGCGGTTATGCTAGAAAAGACTTTTCTGGCCGGACCTCAATACAAATGGTCAGAGGACCTAATTCATGTTTGACACTGCATATGTGTCAAGGTGCCTTTGCGATTCCGCTCACAGTGAGGTTTTAATTGCAGAGTAATTGACAGGAAGGGACGGTTTGGAGGTGGTAACGGGGAGTGGCAGAAAAATGCAGGCATGTCCTGTCTGTTTTAAGTGCGTGTATCTGACATCAACTGCTATCATGTACGTATAAAAACATGATGCCTGCGTTGCTACTGCCATGTCCATACTGCGTAGTCATAAGGCTACCCTAGCAGTTGATGTCCTACCCTAGCAGTTGATGTTCCTTGCCATTAAGTATAGGCTGTGTACCCAGGTGTGAATGAGTTTGCGATGGCTCTGGTGAGCGAATGTCTTCTTTTCTTGGCAGCAGCTACACTTGCGATGACTAGCAGTTCCATAGCCTAAAAAATCACAGTGCAAATGCTTTTCCATACAAACATAAATTAGGGGGTAATTCAGGTTTGTTAGCAAACCAAAAAAGCACAATATTGGTAAAAACCATGTTGCACTGCAGCTGGGGCAGATGTAACGTGCAGAGAGATTTAGATTTGGGTGGGTTATATTGTTTCTGTGCAGGGTAAATACTGGCTGCTTTATTTTTACACTGCAATTTAGATGTCAGTTTGAACACACACACCCCCCAAATGAAACTCTCTCTGCACATGTTACATCTACCCCACCTGCAGTGCTACATGATTTTGCTCATTAGTGTGCTTTTTTTGTTTGCTAACAAACCTGAATAAGGTCCATAGGGCCTAATTCAACATCAGTTGTAGTTTTTAGAGAAATCTCAAAACTACAACTCATTTCTCTAGCATGTGGGGGGCCGCCCAGCACAGGGCAAGGCCGACCGGTATGCCAGGTTTCCCCATCCCTGCTGAAATACGAGCACACTCGCTAAACAGCTAAACAGTGATGCACTCTCATCTTAAGGGCAGCCCCTGCCGGGCTGCAAAGCCAGTTGCTGGGCTGACATGTTTTGGGTCATAGCAGCTGCGTCCTGCCCCACAAACAGTCCATTAATGCCGTGGCAAGCCCCCCCCCCCCCCCCCCCTCCACCGGGACTTAGATTTCGATTGTGTATGCGCGCAGCAGTGTGAAAGTGCAGAATTCGCCAAATACCGATCTCCGCACTTCAGCGTCGGAACCTGAGTTGGCTCCGTTGCCCTTAATACTGTATGTTCAGTAAGGAGATGGATTCATCAATGGAAATAATTTTATCCTTCTTATCAATGTTTGTTTACTGCACCAAGGCATATATACTGTGTCATATATATAGTATACCAAGGCATATACTGTGTCATATATATATACCTCACCTCCCACAATTTCATTATCCATTGATGGCACGACTATCTCCTCTAGCCCCCAAGTACGCTGTCTTGGTGTAATCCTTGACTCCTCCCTCTCCTTCAAACCACACATTCAGCACCTCTCACAAATCTGTCATTTTCATCTCAAAAACATTTCCAGGATCAGACCTTTTCTCACCCAGGATGCCACTAAGATCATTATTCACTCACTGATTATTTCCAGACTGGACTACTGTAATCTCCTCCTAACTGGCCTCCCTGACAATTACCTCTCTCCACTCCAATCTATCCTCAATGCTGCTGCCCGGCTTATCTTCCTCACCAAATGCACTACGTCCACCTCCCCTCTCCTACAAGCCCTTCACTGGCTTCCCTTCCCTTTCAGAATCCAATTCAAACTTCTCACTCTCACTTACAAAGCACTCACCCACTCCTCTCCCATTTACATCTCTGACCTTACTCTCCCACCCGTCCTCTTCGCTCTGCTAATGCACGCCGGCTCTCCTGTCTTCTGATTACTTCCTCCCACTCCTATCTCCAATATTTTTCACGTGCTGCTCCCTTCCTCTGGAATTCTTTACCTCTCCCCCTCAGACTCTCCACCTCTCTACAAAACTTCAAATGGGCTCTTAAGACCCATTTCTTTACCAAACCCAGCCAAATCTCATTCTAACCCTCTGTTCCACGCTCTCTATGTACCCCATCTGTGTCACCCCTGTCTGTCTACCACTCCCCTTAGAATGTAAGCTCTCACGAGTAGGGCTCTCTTCCCTCATGTGCTTACCCTTTTCTTACTTTAATAATCCTCAACTGCCCAATTCACGCAGTTTTTTGGCCACCTGGAACTTATCTCTGTCATTTACTGGTGTAGTTATGCTTAGTTATCCTGTACTTGTCCTAAATTGTCATCAACTGTTAGTCACTGTTTTCCTGTTTTGATTATGTGCATATGTACTCTGTAATTGGGCGCTGCGGAACCCTTGTGGCGCCATATAAATAAAGGATAATAATAATAATAATATATATACCAAGGCATATATACTGTGTCATATATATACCAAGGCATATATATACTGTGTCAAACATGAAACTAGGAAAAAATCTTTAATAAATGTATATTTTATGGTAACATTTTATTTCTACTGGTAGGTGAGTTCATACTCGGGTGGTGACATGTATTACTATGATTCTGAAAAACAAGTCTGGGGGCGAGCAAAAAGTCAGCTGGCCAATGAAAGCTGGCTGACACCTGAGACTAGGGGGCGGGCTTATCTGCTGCTGCACTGCATGATCCCCATTGGGCATGCTGCTGTTCCCATTGTCTCCCATCCAGGGATGTTGTGCTGCATTTGGGGATGTGGTGAGTGTGGCTCCCCTCTTTCATTTTGGACTGCGCTGCAGCCCCAGGTTCCCAACCACCACTGGTTGGCATCTGTTTCAGGCTTTCTCCCAGCTGTGTCTGGGGCACTTCTGTTTATGTTTATTTTGGATGAGATTCCTCTGGTGGCAACAGGGTAAAACTGCAGTTTTCTTTAGAATTGTGGTCTGTTAAAACTGTAATCCATTGATCACCGATGTCATTCAGCCTGTTACATTTTCATTACCTTCTGTTTAACCAGATTTAAATCGGTTCATTGCTCACTATGCTACCAATGTAGTAGGTCTCCTTTGCTCCACCTTTCCTGTACTTCATTATCTGCCTCTGCACCTGACATTTGTTTTGCCTCTCATTCCTGAATCATTGCTTGTGACCCTGGGGGTGGCCGACAGTCAGTGTCGGACTGGGGCTTGAAGGGCCCACCGGGGGAATGCAGTTATAGGGGCCCATACTTAAGGGTGTGGCCAGACTACAAAGGGGGTGTGGCCAGCATCCACGGAGGTTTTAAATACACAATAGTCTAGTGCAGTGTAATACAACATATCTACCACGTATAATACAAGTGCACAGTCTGGAACCTGATCCCTAGAGGAAGGAGTGGGCACTCAGGCAGTGGGGCCTACCGGTGGTTTCCCTGGTACCCCTATGGGCCAGTCCGACCCTGCCGACAGCATGTGATTGCAAGCAGTTGCAGTTGCTAAAAAACTGACGCTGAATAAGGTCTATAGTCTTGTGAATACAAGATCAAGGCAGTGGCCCTCTTGATGAGTAGAGGAGACAGTCCACTGGAAGAGGCTGATAGAGGAGATTAGAGAGAGTATCTTGGAGACATGAGTAGTAGATTTCAGACTCTCAATATCGATATTTAAATCACCCATGATGATGATGGTGGAGATGTCAGAGAATAGGAATCATGTGATAACTGGAGTTTCTGCGTGATTTAGCTAACAGGGCAATTTAACAAACGTATACCACAGTAGATATCAGATATATCTCCAGTATTAGTCTGACTATTGGACTTATCACAGTCCCCATTTATTCTTAGTATCAACTGCAGTATAGTCCTATTTATCAACCTTTGTCTCTATGAAGGTATTAATGCAATAGAGGGATCAGCCTCCATCCACTGAACATTTATTTAGCAAAATGTTCATACGCTTACATGATCTTAGGGCCACAAGTGCACAGTCTCAGAAATGAAAGTGAAGTGATAGCAGTAGGGATCACTTCAATATTAATATGATATATGTTGATAAGTAATGATAAACAACTAGCTGTTGTTAGGGATATTGGGTCTGATTTAGAAGTGGACATGATGGTGATGTTTGTGCAGCTGAGCATTTTTAAAAAAAACTATGCATGCATCAAAGTTGAACTGCACATGAGTGTCGATTGATTAGTGACAGCAGACACAGAGAGGATTTATTTGTAAAGTGAGTGACAAGTAGTGACCATATGTGGGAGGTAACAGGAGTGGCTGCAAAAATGAATGCATATTGCGACCATTTCAGTTGTTAAGACTTCGGCAGCTTGCTTGTGACGGGTTGCTCAGAGGTCCGATTGTGCGACCGATGGTGAGTCCGCAAGTGGCGGATCAGCTACACAACCGATGGCGAATCTGCAAGCATTAGATCAGATATGCGTCAGATGATGAGTCCACAAGCGGTGGATCAGATGTGCGGCTGGCCAACTGGTGCAAAGCAAAACAATCTAGAGCTAAACACACTAAAAACAGTTGATATGATTGTTGATTTTAGGAAGCACCCCCCTGCACTCTTACCACTCATAATTGCAGACAATGTTGTAACTGTGGTGGAACTCTAATATAGATGGCATTGTGGGGAAAGCTCAGCAGAGACTGAACTTCTTACCCCAACTTAGGAAGTTTAAACTGCCACAGGAACTTCTGATCCTTTTCTACTCTGCAATTATACAATCTGTTCTCTGTACCTCAATAATAGTGTGGTTTGGCTCTGTCTCAACCCATGACAGAAACAGGCTATAACGAGTTGTAAGGGCAGCGGAAAAAATCATAGGGAAGAATCTCCCGGCACTTGTGGATATTTATTGGGCAAGGGTCAAGAAGCGAGCGGGGAGGATCATGGGTGACAACACCCACCCTGCCCATGACCTGTTCCGGATGCTGCCATCAGGTCTCCTTCCTCTATGTTTCTTGTCGTATGTCATATTCTGTCTGAGAGCTGTGATTATTGGAAACAAATTCCTTGTGTATTATGTACTGATATACTTTGCAATAAACTGATTCTGATTCTGATGGTGAGTGCGCAAGCAGTGGATCAAAAACACCATCAGCGAGCATCTCTGCACAAATCCCCACAGTATTAGCATATTTTCACAGATCTGATGCTTGGACTGCATCCACCTCTGAAGCAGGCCAGCAGGCCCATTACTTTGTAATATTTGCTCATTAAAAGGTCTCTTAAGAACCCCTACACTATCTTCTCCAAACTGGATCTTAACATTAGTGGTGCTGATTAACCAGTTATAGACCTCTATCCCTAGTATTTTGTACCTCAATTATTAATCCTAGTATACTATTTTAGAGAAAACTAGGTCCACAACAAAACTATTACATACAGTACTACTTCACCAATGTGTTACGATTCCTGTACCCCAGACTGGGGAAGATCTTATGGCAGGGATCTGAGCACAGGAACCATATACAGGTTGTGGGAGCTGGAAAGCCTAGTAGCCCCTGGCACCCTAACTCCGTTGTCTCGCCCGTGTTATCAGAAATCCCCTGCGAGACTATGGTTGCTTGAGCCCATGGCAGCCGCGTTCGAAGGGCGGATTATGTCTGCCCAACCCCGATGCCCCCGCAGGTCTTAATGGGAGACAAGGGGAAGTCCGAGACAGGGTGATAACAAGGGGCCCTCTGACTAAGCAACCAAGCCAGGGGTTACAAGCTAACTTAACTAAATCAAAAGGTATGTGCGGACTAGCCGCCAGGGAAAAGGACAACCAAAGATCCACTGATCCGACACTCCTATCCGGCACCGCTGGACACCAGAGTGGATCTTGTGGAAGCGGAATCCTCCGCAAAGCTCCAGAACACAATATAAACAAAATAATAATAATAGCGGACAAGCCGCAACACACGGCTGCGCCGCGACTCACGAACACCACCAGATGTTAAAGGTGCTTGATCAGACTCCAGGAACAGATGGTAACTTCCGAGTACAGGATCACTGAGAACAGGAACAAACGGGTAAACCGGGACTGGGAACTTTCTCTGCAGCAGACACAGGCAAACAGGAAGCTATCACCGGCGTCTGTGAGGAGTCCTGGGAGTGCTTTTAACAGAGAGTCTTCCAATCAGCTGTTTGGAGGCTGATTGGATTTAAATGCTATGCAGCTGACAAGCTGCATGGTCAGGGAAACAGATGAGTGATAATTACAACATGCCATGCAGCTGCATGCTACACAGCCAGGAAACCAGTGAAGATATAAACTTAGACCCAGCAACGGGGAACACGATCCGACAGTGGCGTCCCCGTTGCTAGGCGCCGGCCGCACTGACGAGCGGACCCTCGGCGCCTAACAGTACCCCCCCCTTGAGGAGGGGTCAAGGAACCCCTAAATCCGGGTTTCTGAGGAAATTCTTGAAAAAATGCCCTTTTGAGTCTTGGGGCATGAAGATCCTCATCTAGGACCCACGACCTTTCCTCAGGACCATAACCTCTCCAATGGACCAAAAAATAGAGCCGACCCCGGGACAACTTGGAATCGAGAACCTTCTCAACCACGAACTCCTGCTGACCCTGTACATTAACTGGTGATCTCCCCTGAGGTTTTTTACGAGGAAATCTGCTAGATGAAACATATGGTTTGAGCAAAGAGCAATGGAAGGTATTTCCGATCCGTAAAGTTTTTGGTAGCTGTAACCGGAAAGCAACTGGATTGACTTTTTTGATAATGAGAAATGGTCCAATAAATCTAGGACCCAATCTGGCTGAGGTTTGTCGAAGTTTGATATTGCGAGTCGACAGCCACACCCTGTCTCCTACTTTAAAAGTGCACGGCCGCCGGAGCTTGTCAGAAATTTTTTTTTTCCCTGAAAGCTGCTTTTCTGAGAGCAATGTGCACTCTTTTCCAAATAAGTTTAAGATGAGAGGTCAGGGCCAGAGAGGAGACAGAGGAATGTTGAAAAAATGAATTAGCTCTGGGATGGAAACCAAAAACTGCAAAAAATGGAGATACATTGGTGGAGGCATGACAGGCATTATTATAAGCAAACTCTGCTAATGGAAGAAACTCAGACCAGTCATTTTGGAGTTTGGCCGAGTACAAACGTAAATATTGTTTCAGGGATTGATTCACTCGCTCAGTCTGTCCATTTGATTGTGGATGATAACCGGAGGTTAATGATAATTTCATCTTTAATGAAGCACAAAAAGATTTCCAAAATTGTGCAATGAATTGTGGACCCCTGTCAGAAACAATATCAGTGGGTAACCCATGGAGTCTGAAAACATGACGGAGGAACAAGACTGCCAATCCCTGGGCAGATGGCAATCGGGGAAGACCAACAAAATGAGCCATCTTACTAAAACGGTCCACTACCACCCATATGACTGTGCATCCAGCTGACAGAGGGAGATCCACCACAAAATCCATGGAGATATGCGACCATGGTCTAAGAGGAACATTCAATGGCATGAGTTGACCAATAGGCAAAGAGCGAGGAACTTTATGCTGTGCACAGACCAGACATGAAAAAACAAATTCTTTAATGTCTTTAGAAAGACCAGGCCACCACACTGAGCGGGATACCAATTCCAAAGTTTTAGCGACTCCCAGATGCCCTGCAACTTTGCTATCATGAAATTCCTCCAAAACAGTTGCTCTCAAAAACTCAGGAACAAAAAGACGACCAGCAGGAGTATTTCCCGGAGCTTGATGTTGAAGCAGCTTCAATTGAGAAAAAACATCCTGTGTGAGACCTGCCTGAATGACTGAAGGCGGAAGTATGGGAGTAACAGGACTGTTGTCTTGAACGGGAAGAAAACTGCGTGAGAGGGCATCTGCCTTGGTATTCTTGGAACCAGGTCTGAAGGTGATAATGAATTTGAAACGAGTAAAAAATAAAGCCCAACGAGCCTGTCGGGCATTCAGTCGCTTAGCTGATTCAATGTATTGAAGATTTTTGTGATCCGTCAAAACAGAAATGGTATGGCTCGCTCCTTCAAGCCAATGTCTCCACTCCTCAAAAGCCCATTTAATAGCCAGCAACTCCCGATTACCAACATCGTAGTTGGATTCAGCAGACGAGAACTTCCTGGACATAAAGGCACAAGGATGTAACTCAAGGGAATCTGGATCCTTCTGAGAAAGGATAGCCCCTACACCAACCTCCGAGGCATCTACCTCAACGATGAAAGGCAATTCTGGGTTGGGATGTCTAAGGACAGGGGCTGAGACAAAGGCTTGTTTCAAGGCCTGAAAAGATGCTTTAGCTTCACATGACCAATTGGTAGGATCTGCTCCCTTCTTAGTGAGTGCCACAATGGGAGCAACTAGGTCAGAGAAAGAGTGAATAAACCTTCTATAGTAGTTTGCAAACCCTAAAAAGCGCTGAATAGCTTTTAAGTTAGTGGGTTGCGCCCAACTCAGGATGGCTTGGAGCTTCTTAGGTTCCATTCGGAATCCCCGAGGGGAAATAATGTACCCTAAAAAGGATACCTCCGTGACGTGAAATTCACACTTCTCCGGTTTGGCATACAAGTGATTTTCACGTAATTTCTTAAGCACCTGACGCACCTGGGTAACATGTTGTTCTACAGAGTCAGAATATATCAAAATGTCGTCTAAATAGACCACGACGAATCTTCCCAGAAACTCACGGAGCACATCATTAATGAGATCCTGAAAGACTGCCGGAGCGTTAGATAGGCCGAATGGCATGACCAGATACTCATAGTGGCCTGATTGAGTACTGAATGCCGTTTTCCACTCATCCCCTGACCTGATTCTAATGAGATTATATGCTCCTCTCAGGTCAATCTTAGAAAAAATAACAGCCGAACGTAGCTGATCAAAGAGGACAGAGATCAGTGGCAGGGGGTAAGTATTCTTTACTGAGATCTTATTCAAGGCTCGAAAGTCAATGCAGGGTCTGAGGGAACCATCCTTCTTCTCTACGAAGAAGAAACCTGCACTTAAAGGGGATTTAGATGGCCTGATAAACCCTTTCTCAAGACTTTCTTTCACATACTCATTCATGGCCACCGTTTCAGGACCAGACAAAGCATATAACCTTCCTTTAGGCAACGTGGCACCAGGAATTAACTCAATGGTACAATCATAAGGCCTATGGGGAGGCAAAATATCAGCATTGCCCTTGGAAAACACATCCAAAAAATCCTGGTATTCTCCAGGAATATGTGCGGACCTGGCAGAAGCTACTCGGATAGGAAGTGTAATACATTCTTTATCACAGATGGTACCCCATTGTAGGATCTCCCCAGACTGCCAATCTATGATGGGATTATGGAAGGCCAGCCAAGGGTGACCCAGAACCACAGGAACTGCTGGACAATGGGTAAGAAAAAACTCAATCTTTTCTGAATGTAGAGCTCCCACCGAGAGCAAAACTGGAGGTGTACATAGAGAAATAACCCCATTGGATAAGGGACTCCCATCTAAACCATGCATGGTGACACACCTACCTAAGGTTAGCTGAGGAATACCTAAGGCCTTGGCCCATGTTAAGTCCATAAAGTTTCCTGCAGCTCCACTGTCCACAAAAGCAGAGACCGAGGAACAGAGGCTGTCATAAGAAACTTTAGCAGGAACCAACAGTGAATTATTCGAGGAGATGAGCTGTAGACCAAAGTGAACCCCCTCACTATTCACTTGGTCAGGAAGTTTCCCGACTTGTTTGGGCAACTACGGGCAAAATGTCCCTTACCTCCGCAGTACAAACACAGACCCGAATTTTGCCTCCTGGTTCTTTCTTCCGGAGACAATTTGGAGAGACCAATCTGCATAGGCTCTCCCATGTCTACAGGAACGGAAGGAACACAGGGAAAAGAAACTACAGATGCCCCTTTTTCAGTCCTCCGCTCTCTGAGCCGACGATCTATTTTAATAGAGAGCTCCATGAGTTTATCAAGGGTCTCAGGAGCGGGATACTGAAGGAGGCTGTCTTTTATAGATTCAGATAAGCCGAGGCGAAACTGACTGCGCAGGGCAGGGTCATTCCAGCCACAGTCGTTCGACCAACGGCGAAACTCCGTACAATAATTCTCTGCAGGATTCCTACCCTGTCTCAGAGCACGCAACTGACTTTCTGCGGACGCCTCTCTATCAGGGTCGTCATACAATAGCCCCAAAGATTTAAAAAAGGCGTCTACAGACGATAAGGCCGGATCGTCTGTCTTCAAACCAAAAGCCCAGGTCTGAGGATCCCCCTGAAGCAGAGAAACTACAATCCCAACCCGCTGAGCCTCCGTACCTGAGGAGACTGGTCTCAAACGAAAATACAGTTTACAAGACTCTTTAAAATTAAAAAACTGTTTTCTATCCCCAGAAAAACGGTCAGGCAGATGCATTTTTGGTTCAGGGACGACCCTCGGGGAAGTCCGTAACAGATCTTCCTGTGAGCTCACCCGGAGGGACAGATCCTGAACCATCTGGGTAAGTTCCTGAATCTGACTAACTAGGAACTGGCCAGGGTTTGGCCCAACACCGGTGGGATTCATGAGGCCGACAAAAATTCTCCCAACTGGATCAGTGAAAAAATTAACTCCTGTTGAAATTTTTTCTTTTGTTGGCCGGTGATAATGTTACGATTCCTGTACCCCAGACTGGGGAAGATCTTATGGCAGGGATCTGAGCACAGGAACCATATACAGGTTGTGGGAGCTGGAAAGCCTAGTAGCCCCTGGCACCCTAACTCCGTTGTCTCGCCCGTGTTATCAGAAATCCCCTGCGAGACTATGGTTGCTTGAGCCCATGGCAGCCGCGTTCGAAGGGCGGATTATGTCTGCCCAACCCCGATGCCCCCGCAGGTCTTAATGGGAGACAAGGGGAAGTCCGAGACAGGGTGATAACAAGGGGCCCTCTGACTAAGCAACCAAGCCAGGGGTTACAAGCTAACTTAACTAAATCAAAAGGTATGTGCGGACTAGCCGCCAGGGAAAAGGACAACCAAAGATCCACTGATCCGACACTCCTATCCGGCACCGCTGGACACCAGAGTGGATCTTGTGGAAGCGGAATCCTCCGCAAAGCTCCAGAACACAATATAAACAAAATAATAATAATAGCGGACAAGCCGCAACACACGGCTGCGCCGCGACTCACGAACACCACCAGATGTTAAAGGTGCTTGATCAGACTCCAGGAACAGATGGTAACTTCCGAGTACAGGATCACTGAGAACAGGAACAAACGGGTAAACCGGGACTGGGAACTTTCTCTGCAGCAGACACAGGCAAACAGGAAGCTATCACCGGCGTCTGTGAGGAGTCCTGGGAGTGCTTTTAACAGAGAGTCTTCCAATCAGCTGTTTGGAGGCTGATTGGATTTAAATGCTATGCAGCTGACAAGCTGCATGGTCAGGGAAACAGATGAGTGATAATTACAACATGCCATGCAGCTGCATGCTACACAGCCAGGAAACCAGTGAAGATATAAACTTAGACCCAGCAACGGGGAACACGATCCGACAGTGGCGTCCCCGTTGCTAGGCGCCGGCCGCACTGACGAGCGGACCCTCGGCGCCTAACACAATGTTCACATGAAGTGTCAAAAACAGAACTTTGATAAATTTTCTCTTTTTAGTCTCTCACTTTGTCAGCAACTGTCATTAGCTATCTCTTCTTTGCATATCTGTTCACAAAAACACTGTGCTTTGCTGTTGCTAGGCTACACTGACATATACATTTTCCTTCTCTATTATCTTGAAAAACAAATCAATTCACCTCTAGTGACGATGACAGCCCATCATTATTTGACCAGTGCTTCCTATAAGAGATTTCAGAGTGTCCTATAATTGGATATGATGAATACACTAAGATAGCATTTCATTTAGTGATGCTAAATATTGTTTACTTTAGAAGTTGCTCATTTCACTGCAAAACTATTAAATTGGGGATTCTGAACCATTAAACAAGGAAAGTGTAAAATCAAAATATGTTATCTGACAAATTGAATCAACATGGTCACTGCTGACCATGTGACTGGATCATTTCTGAGATATATCATGCAGCTGTTCATAAGCTATATAGAATGTTGGATTTCAAATGATCACTCAGCAGAGTAGCTTTTGCTGCTATCCAAATCTCCTGTCTGTCTCTCTACCGCCATGTCACTTCAGTGCAGTGCCGCTTTTGTGCTACCTTTCCTGCTTCTGCCATTCCCTAGTACAGACTCTTGGGGCAGTAAGCAGAAAGACATTTGGTTTATTGTTAAATCAAAAGATCAAAATGTACTATTGTGATTGGGTGCATCGGTGTCTGTTACTAGAGGCTAGCTACTGAGATCACATGTAGCTACATTTGCAGTGTTTTCATTTCTTCTGGCTACTGCATGCGCTATTAGTGCTATTTTTACTTACTAGTCCATAACTTGTCGGTACTTACTCATTAGAGATGAGTGGATTGATCTGTTCAAAATTGAAATTCATACAAAATATTTAAATTTCATCAAACTGAATACTTTTGCAAATGGATATTTTTTTTTTTATAAAAATCCGGCAAATATACTGTATAACAACTACATGTAGAATCTAATCAATCACAGTAAAGTTAATGGAAACAAGCCAATGACACCACAATAGTTACAGTACATGATTAAAGCCAGTGCCCAAAGTGAGCTGGTAAACAATAATAATACTTTCTCTAAGTCTAACTCTGACTTGGTGGTCAGTTGTGACAGTGACAGTTGCAGAGGAAGAGGGACTTCACTTGCTGGCACAAGGTAAGAATACTCTGGGTCTTACTTTTTTTTTTTTAGTTCGTCAGCAGTGTGGCCTGGACCACACTTCTGGAAGTGTTGTTTATTTAAAAATCTCACAGCTGACTCTGAGTTTCCATTTTCACTTGTTCAAAGATATTAAAGATGAACTACAACCAATTGCATCTATGTGTTACTTTTCTATGCATATTGTTGCTTTTATTATTCACTGTGTTCAGTCAGACTGTACTTTGGAGCTTTCTTGTTCCTTTGGAGTTCTGACCATTCACCTGTGTTCCATCAGCAAGATTAACATCTTTTTTACTTCTTTCATCTGACGATAAAAAATGTAAAATCATATATACGCATACAGTATGTTCTTCCCCATTAGGTGTTTTTGCTATAATTGTACAATTGTATGTTTTATGTATATATTTTTTATGCACTGTTATTAAATCAGATTAACTACAAGATTTGTACTCCCAGTATCACTCCCTTTATTCTTCCTAGTGCATAACTAGTTGGGGTTCAGCTCCCCTCCTGCTAGGTGTGCAGCGTTTAGACTCCCACACACTTGTTTATAAGACGTGTCTGGCTTTACATATATATATATGTATATACGCGTGTGTGTGTGTGTGTGTGTGTGTGTGTGTGTGTGTGTGTGTGTGTGTGTGTGTGTGTGTGTGTGTGTGTGTGTGTGCATACGTATGTATATATGTACATTTTAAACTAAGACTTTAATCAAATGCCTATCCAGTGTTGTGATACATCTGTATTCTGCCAGCGTGCTTTTTACTGTATACTGAGTTCTGTTTTTGTGCTTCAGCCCCTAAGTATCTGTATAACCTTGCATCCCACATGTGCTATGGAAAATAAATCTTTTATGCACCTGCATCTGATTCTCTATTAGTATATGACCTTTTGCACATTGTGGTTTATAACAGTTTGTCTGCTCGCTCAATGGGCCTTGTTCAGTCCGGATTGCTGCAGTGGCAGCGATCATAGCTTGATGCACTTTGCACTGCTGTGATTGCCTCTGCCTGATTGGCAGAAAGGGGCGTGCCAGCATTAGAACGCTTTTAGTGGGGTGTGGTCTGGACAAAGTAGACGTTTCCGGACCATTGTGGAGGCGGGCCGCAGCGGCAGCTGACGTCACACGCAGCCACTGTGATCCAGAACGTGGTGGTTAGCCTGATAGGCTGCACAGGTAGGGAGCCATGCAATGCTTTTGCACCCATGCACGGGTGGGGTGGGGGGTAGGGCCTGACACGCGGGTTGGACTAGCCCTGTGCTGGGCGTCCGCCTACATGTCAGAGAAACTGACCATAGATGTTCTAAATTTAGCACATCAACAATCAGGTCTGAATCACCCCCAATGTGTGTGCTTGTCCATTGATGCACACAGGGGGGGTTTCCAAGTACCTGGAAACCCCCCCCCCCCTCCCCCTGATGAGCTGAATCTTTTTTTTTTTTTTGAGACGGAGACACAGCTGTCTCCGTCTCAGCTAAAAGCCTTGATCGCGATCGCGACCGCGGAGCTGCTGCACTGATGCAGCATCAGAGAGCTTGTATAATGTCCGGAGGGGTGGAGGGGGGAACTGCTGGCTGCGCATGCTCCCTTCCGTCCTCACATTGCTGCCCATCTACTCCCAGCACCTGATGGAACCCTATGTATGTACTTATTTTTAGTTATGTATGTATATGTGTTTGTGTCTATCTGCTAGTGTATGTATGTATTGTATGTGTGTATGTATGTATGTATGTATCTGTATAAATATGTGTGAGTGCGCGCACGTGCAGCGGTCTTTGTGAGTAGATTAGTGTATTAAAGTACAAAAGGCATAGTGTACCGACGTTTCAACATTTTTTTCAGGGTGCTATGCTGTATGCTTGAAAAAAAATGCCTTGCTCGGTGTTGACATGGTACAATATGCTTTTTGTACTTTTATACATTAATTTACTCACAAACACTGCTGAGTGCCTCCTGGTTTCTACTGCACGAAGGTGGTGTGTGTGTGTGTGTGTGTGTGTGTGTGTGTGTGTGTGTGTGTGTGTGTGTGTGTGTGTATCATACTTGCCTACCTGACCCTCTCCATGAGGGAGAAAATGCTCTGTTCCTGGACTTTCCTGGTAATGTATGATTGCCATCACCTGTGGTGAAACACCTTTCTTATCAATTAACTAGCTCACCACAGGTGATGGCAATCATACATTACCAGGAAAGTCCAGGAACAGAGCATTTTCTCCCTCATGGAGAGGGTCAGGTAGGCAAGTATGATATATATATATATATATATATATACATACATACACACACACACCCAAGCACCCACCCTCCCACAGAAACCAGAGTGAGAGCGTTGAACACAGAATATACAGGGCACCGTTCTTCATTGTTTATTATACCGCTTCAGCCTGATACCCTTTCTACACACTTTTTTCACATATTTGGGTGACATAGGAGGTGAATATGTCACGTGGTGGTGAGATTGCAGATACAAGCGGATTCCGGCAGATAGATGTGGCAGCATGTGAGACATGGTCGTTTTCAGATGCAGACGCTGACATCATCAGATTTAAGGAGGATCTAGCCACGGCTGGTGGCACAGACAGTAATGATCTCCTATTTACAAAACTACTACGACTGCATAAGAAACAAGTGGATTTTTACATGCATGGGGTCACTTTATCGGACTATCATAGGAACCGACAAATCCCTTGAGGGTTTAGAGTCCGGAACACTCCGACCATAGGCAGACACAACGTAGAGTTCTGCCGTAAATGGGTCGGCATTCTAAACAAGTGTAGTTTAGATTTAATCTTATTGGTTATAGAAGAGGCAACCCGTGAGTTGAACCTCCTGAAAGATATGAAAACAGCATTTGAAGCAAAATATGTGTCCATCCTCACTGCAGATGCAGAGAATAAGTGGATGGAGAAACTGGCTACTCAGGTGGAAACTTACAAACAAGATCTGGTGAAGTTCAAACGACAGAAACTAACTACGGTGCAAAAGGATTACCAAGAAGGAAGAGTATACAACTGGGTGAACAACCCCTCAGGGGGTGCACAACCGAGACGATATAATAGGTACAGGGTCCGCAGGGGACAATTTTCGGAGACATCCAGTGGTGAAGGTACGTCACAGAGTGACAATGAGACAGTGAAAGGAGCCCGTGGGAAGAAACCCCCATTAGGGGTGAATACCCGCGCCATGTTGGGCCCAAAAAAAGACAGTACACCAGACGTGGCAAGCAGCACCAAAGGATCAACAAAAAAAGCAGCCAAACCCAAGAAGGCAACAACCTAGTATTTAACCTGTCAAAACGTCCGTTAACATCAGATGAACTATCACTTTTGAATAAGGGACTTTCGTTCATTCCAGTTGCTGCCTTTGATGAATTTCAATGGAAAGTTGATACCTATCAGGTTAATAGAAGATTAAGACTACAGGAACATTTCTCTGGTCGGCAGAATACCACAGGAGAGACGAATGTACCTACTAAATTAAGGCCAAAATCCAACTTTGACCCTCCAAGCAATAATGCCTCCCTGAAATGTTTTGCTAGAGTGCTGGATTCTAAGACTCTAGAGTCTGTGAAACAACACAAGCATTATAGTGATAATTTAACGAAGGGAGAAAGAGAAGCCCTTCATTCACTTAGTAAGGACCAACGCATAGTGATCCGTCCAGCGGATAAGGGTGGGGGTATTATTGTACAGGATGTTCAACAATATAGGGAAGAAGCATATAGACAACTGAATGATCCTGTGGTCTACAGCCGACTGCATAGAGATCCCACTAAAAAGTACAATGAGGAATTAAAGGGAATGCTCAAGCAGGCTGTAGAAAACAGCACCATTACCACTGCAGTTTCCGAGGCTCTGATACAGGACCACCCGGTGGCACCAGTATTTTATACCATTCCTAAGATACATAAGGACGTACAGGTGCCACCGGGTCGCCCTATTATATCAGCTAGAGATTCAGTATATTACAAGGTATCCCAGTATTTGGATCACTTCTTTCAGCCTGTAATACAGTCTCAGCCAACTTATTTAAGAGACACTACAGCACTTATTAATAAATTAGCACAGTTAGCTAAACTGCCGGCTAATTGTTTATTGTGCACTTTGGACGTGGTCAGCCTCTACACCAATATCCCTCACGATAGAGGTGTGGAGGCAGCCAGACGTCTATTGTCCACAAGTGTGTTGTACAATGGACCAGATCTGTCGCTTTTTCTTGATTTGTTGAAACTTACTTTGGTAAGAAACTACTTTTTATTTGATGGTAAGTGGTTCGAACAGAGGCAGGGGTGCGCAATGGGTAGTTGTGTCTCCCCTGCCTTTGCGAACTGCTTCATGTTTGAGGTAGAAAAAGATTTATTTTTTTCTAATCCTGATATTGCCAGTAAGATTTTATTTTTTGTTAGATATATAGATGATTTGTTTCTAATTTGGCAGGGTACACAGGAGGAGTTTGACGTAGCACTGTTAAAAATTAACTCTGGAGATGTGAATATTAAATTCACAGCAACAAGTAGCACAAACCAGGTTAACTATTTGGATGTGACTATCTCAGTGAGAGAGGGGTATATTCACACCAATTTGTACAAAAAAATTACAGATAGAAATACACTTTTGCATGCGGCAAGTTTTCATCCCCCTTCGAATAAATACAGTTTACCGTATTCGCAATTCCTCAGGGTTCATAGAATATCGGACGATATAGTAAATACTGAGTCCGAAATCTATGATATGGCCCTGAGATTCAAATCAAGGGGATATGATTGGGACGAATTAATGTACACTAAAACATTGGTCTTAAGCATGAATAGAAAATAAATATTAGAGAAGAGTAATAACACTAATAAATCACTACAGGATCAAATTCCATTTGTACAGAGATGGTCTACAGCTAGTAAACGGGTTAAAAAACATGTGAAAGATGCTTGGCCGGTGGTGACAACAGATAAAGATTTAACAGCCCTGAAAGGAAAATCTCTTTTGTCCAGTTACACCAGGAATAAAAATCTTAGGGATTTACTGGTGCATAACGACATCTCGGGCTTTAAACTAGCCCCAACAGTAACTTTTTTAACAAAGAAACCAGGGTGTTATAGATGCATAGGCTGCACTACCTGTAGCTATATGGAAGTGGGCCAAGGATTTTCACACCCACACACAGGCAGGTATATTAAAATTGATAAAGTTTTAACCTGTACACACACCCACGTCATATATTTCATCCGCTGTCCCTGCGGATTATATTACGTGGGGAAAACTGTGAGACAATTTCGGGAACGCATGGCCATGCATAGGTCAGCCATTAGAGCGGCCCTTGGAGGTGAAAGTCAAGCACAACCTGTGGCAAGGCACTTTGCCAAAATGAAACATAATCTTTCATGCCTTAAATATAAAATAATAGATCAGCAACCGGAAGATATCCGAGGAGGGAATAGAGATAAATTGCTATTACAACGGGAGGCTAGGTGGATTCACCGCCTCAACACATTGGCCCCAGGTAACATAGTAACATAGTAACATAGTATCTGAGGTTGAAAAAAGACAATTGTCCATCGAGTTCAACCTATTTGTGGTGTCCTATGCATGATGATTTGACTAAAATTTCTGACTGATGCTGCTGTCAGCAGCCATTGCATTTTATCCCTATTTATAGTAACTATAATGCATGACTATGCACCATACCCCTGGATATCCTTTTCCAATAGGAATTTATCCAACCCATTCTTAAAGGTGTTGACAGATTCCGCCATTACAACTCCCTCGGGCAGGGAATTCCAAACACGTATTGTCCTTACCGTGAAAAAGCCTTTACGCCGTATTGTGCGGAATCTCCTCTCCTCTAACCTGAGCGAGTGTCCACGAGTCCTCTGTGTTGATCTAACCAAAAACAGGTCCCGCGCAAGCTCTGTGTATTGTCCCCTTATATATTTGTAGATGTTGATCATATCCCCTCTTAGTCTCCGCTTTTCCAATGTAAACATGCCTAGTCTTTCAAGCCTTCCCTTGTATTCCATCGCCTCAATGCCCTTAATTAGTTTGGTCGCCCTCCTCTGTACCTTTTCAAGCTCCAGGATATCCTTTTTGTAGTACGGTGCCCAGAACTGTACACAGTATTCAAGGTGTGGCCTCACTAGTGATTTATATAATGGGAGTATAATACTCTTGTCCCTAGCATCAATACCCCGTTTTATGCATGCTAATATCTTATTAGCCTTCTTTGCTGCAGTCCTACTTTGGATACTACTTCTTAGCTTGCTATCTATGAGGACACCTAAGTCCTTTTCCAGTACAGAATCCCCTAATTTTACCCCATTTAGTAGGTAGGTGTAATTTTTGTTCTTGTTACCACAGTGCATTACCTTACACTTGTCTGTGTTGAAGCGCATTCTCCATTTGGCTGCCCATGCTTCTAATTTAACTAAGTCGTTCTGAAGAGACTCGGCATCCTCCTCTGTATTTATAGCCTTACACAATTTGGTATCATCTGCAAAAATTGACACCATGCTCTCTAGACCTTCTGTTAGGTCGTTAATGAAAATATTGAACAATAGCGGTCCTAATACCGAGCCTTGCGGCACACCACTTAGCACTTCAGTCCAAGTTGAAAAAGATCCATTAACCACAACGCGCTGCTTCCTATTATCTAACCAGTTTTTGACCCAAGTGCATATTGTGCTTCCTAGCCCTGATTCTTGTAGCTTGTATATAAGTCTCATGTGTGGTACAGTATCGAACGCTTTGGCAAAGTCTAAAAAGATTACATCCACGTCTTTACCCTGATCTAGGTTTGCGCTTACTGTTTCATAAAAGCCAAGTAAGTTGGTTTGACAGGATCTGTCCTTCATAAACCCATGTTGATTCCTTTTAATGACCTTATTGGTTTCAAGGAACTTCTGAATACTATCTCTTAGAATACCTTCCAATACTTTCCCCACTATAGATGTAAGACTAACTGGTCTATAATTACCTGGTTCAGCTTTACTTCCCTTTTTGAATATAGGCACTACTTCCGCTATACGCCAGTCTTTGGGAACCATACCTGATATAACTGAATCCTCAAAGATCAAAGATAGTGGTTTTGCCAGTTCAGAGTGAAGCTCCATTAGAACCCTTGGATGAATACCATCGGGCCCTGGTGATTTATTAATCTTTAAATGTTTTAATCGGTCACAGACTACTTCCTCGCTTAAATAAGTACCTATCAGTGTGATATTGTCATTATTGAGATTGTGTGTCAGTCCCAGAATTGGGTCCTCTCTAGTGAATACTGTTGAAAAAAACTCATTTAGTGTGTCCGCTATGTCATTATCATTTTTGCTTAAGACTCCCAACTTGTCTTTCAAAGGGCCTATACTCTCCTTTTTTAATCTCTTGCTATTAATGTATTTAAAGAATTTTTTGGGATTCGCTTTGCTTTCCTTTGCTACTAGTTTTTCAGTTTCTACTTTAGCCGCTCTTATTTCCTTTTTGCAATTTTTGTTACATTCCTTATATTGCTGAAATGACTCTGCATCCCCGTCAGATTTGTATTTTTTAAATGCTCGCCTTTTCTTGCCCATAAGTTCCTTAATCTTTTTGTTAAGCCACATCGGTTTATGATTTTTATTCCCTTTTTTGCTACTCATAGGAATATATTTGAGTGTATTTTTAGCTAGCAGGAATTTTAGTACCTCCCATTTCTCCGTAGTATTTTTTCCTAAAAACAAACCTTCCCATTCAATATCCCTGAAAAATACCCTCATCATTTCAAAGTTGGCTTTGCTAAAGTTTAAAGTCCTAGTTGAGCCAGTATAGGGCTGTTTGTAGAAACTGATGTTGAATGTGACCATATTGTGGTCGCTGTTTCCTATGGGTTCCCCTACTATAATACCCGATACCAAATCCTGATTGTTTGTTAATACCAGGTCTAAGATTGCATTGTACCTAGTTGGTTCCTCAATTAGTTGGACTAGGTAGTTATCATTTAGTGTGTTTAAAAACATACTGCCCCTAGCAGTATCACATGAATCGTTTTTCCAGTTTATCTCTGGATAGTTAAAATCTCCCATCACTACTATGTCTCCTACTCCTGCTGCTTTTTCAATTTGCTTTAGTAACAATTCATCATCAGATGCGTTGATACCAGGCGGCCTATAGCATACACCCAATACTAACTTTTTTGTTCCTTTTTCCCCGCATGCAATTTCTACCCATAATGTCTCAACAGTGTCTACAGTCCCCTCCTGACGATCTTCCCATATATTAGGTTTTAAAAACGGCTTTACGTACAGACACACCCCTCCACCCTTTTTATTTAGTCTGTCTCTCCTAAACAGTGTATAGCCCTCTAGATTGACTGTCCAATCATGAGATTCATCCCACCAAGTTTCAGTAATGCCTATAATATCATACTGTTTGCTTGCTGCAAGTATTTCTAGTTCACCCTTTTTAGCAGTAATGCTTCTGGCGTTTACATACATACAACTAAGATAAGTATTTTCCCTTGCGTTAGGGACATCTTTCACCTTATGTGGCAAGGATGACCTGTAATCGTCATTGGTTAGTGCTTTGGTAAAATCCCTTTTAGTACCCATGTTAGTAACCTTACCGCCTGCTCTTACCCTCCCCCCAACTTCTCCCCCATTTCGTTTACTACTACCGTCCCCACTATTCTCACTGCATGACCCGTAGTTTCTAGCTAAACCCTCCCCCCAGGCTCCTAGTTTAAAATCTCCTCCAACCTTCTAACCATCCTTCCCCCCAGCACCGCTGCCCCCTCCTCAGTCAGGTGCAATCCGTCACGACAAAAGAGATGGCGCCTGACTGAGAAGTCCGCCCAGTGTTCCAGGAACACAAACCCCTCTTTCCTGCACCAATCCCTAAGCCACACATTTACCTCCCTAATCTCCCTCTGCCTCCCTGGACTAGCGCGTGGCACTGGTAATAATTCCGAGAATATTACCTTAGATGTCCTTGCCTTCAGTTTCTTTCCTAAGTCCCTATAGTCTTTCTTAAGGACATCCCACCTTCCGCTAACTTTGTCATTGGTGCCAACGTGCACCAAGACCGCCGGGTCTTTGCCAGCCCCTCCCAACAATCTATCTACCCGGTCCGCGATGTGCCGTACCCGAGCACCCGGGAGACAACAGACTGTACGGCGATCACGGTCCCGGTAGCAGATTGCCCTATCTGCCTTCCTGATGATAGAATCCCCTAACACCACCATTTGACTAGGTACCTCTCTATCTTTTATCCCAACCGCGCCAGAGGGACCGCACCTCTGGATGCTAGAGGGAGCAGTCTCCTCCGGCACCGTCATTTCTTCACTATCATCCTCCGATTCCTCGTCCAATCGGGCAAATTTGTTCGGGTTTGATAGTTCGGAGATGTCGTGCCTCCCCCTCTTTTTCTTCCTTCTAACTGTGACCCAACTGGCTACCTGATCATCATCCTCTTCTACCAGTGACCCCTCCCGCAACTCCTCCACCGTTCTGTCTAAACTACGCTCGAGATTGTGAATCTCCCTCAGTCGCGTAACGGTTTGCTCTAGATCAGTTACCTGGGCTTCCAGGGCAACCGTTCGCACACACCTCGTGCAGATGTATTCACACTGGGCCGGTAGCTCCAGGTGTGCATACATCTTGCACGACATGCACTGAGTGAGGTCCTCAATCACAGCCCCTCCCATATTGTTTGCAAGGTCTAACTCCCTGTTACACTCAAAGAAAAAGCAGCAAAATTAAAAAAATAGAAGACAAGCAATATCACTTATACAATAATTAAGCTGGCTTATACTTATCTATCTTTGTGCGGTTCTTGGTCCTTCACTTTTATGCAGCCGTAGTACTCTCTCCTGTGGCACCTATACTCCACTTAGCAGTTGCAGTTGTTCCAGCTCACTGCTCCTCCTTTTCACTCAGCTTCCAGCTCCTGCTAAGAAAAAAAAAAAAAATGCCCCTCACACCCGCACAATCACAGCCCCTCTGCTACTCCAAGTAAGAGACCCTCTCACTCACTCACAATGTCAGCCCCTTGCAGCCTTACCATAAGTTTACTGGCACTGCAAATGAGTGTTCCTGATTGTGTATTATAAAACTCACCTTTTTCTGTATTCTAACTCACCTTTTTACTGTTTCCAGCTCTCACTTAGAAATCCCAGCAGCACTTGGAAGAGACCAGCCCCACAGAGCCTAATAGAATAGAGATAAATTGCTATTACAACGGGAGGCTAGGTGGATTCACCGCCTCAACACATTGGCCCCAGGTGGTCTTAATGAACAATTATTGTTAAATTGTTTCATCTAGACCGGTAAATACGAATATGTGTTAACATGTGTGTAGTCATGTTTCTTTAAATATTTCTACAGTTAGGCTGTCAGTTTTAATGAATTCTGTGTCTATATGTTAACAACTTCCGCTATTTGTATATGTATATTAGATGATATAATCAATTGCACTGTTTTTTGTATAGGTGCGTCTCCTAGGTAACTGGGACGCTGACAGGGGTGGGAGCGCGCCGCGCAGTGAGTGCGTGATGACGTCATCTTTCCCCGCCGGCGCACCGGGCCGGAGAAGACGCTGCATGTGGTGGAGGGTAAGGTATAAATGTTTGTATTTTACATGTATTTGTTTGGGTCTGACGAAAGTTGTAATACAACTGAAACGTTACCGCAGAAGAGGAGCATTGTTTCTGTGTTTTATTTCCAAAGAAAAGTCCTCCTGGAGTGCCATCTGATTACACGGTATATATATATACATACATACACACACACACACCCAAGCACCCACCCTCCCACAGAAACCACCCCTTACTAAATCCTGCGTTTGCCCCTGTTGTCGGTGTGTGCCCTGTGTGTTTGTGACATGGTAAAAGTGGAGGACGCAGAGCAATACTTTTAGATACATTTTAACACTGTTTAGTAAAATGCAAAAATATATTTAGTGCTATCACCTAATATGTCTGGTATAGTAGAATATTGAATAATGACAAAAAGCTTCTAAATTTAGTTCTAAAACGTAATTATTTTCAAAATCACAAAAGGTTTGTGGTCTAAGAAGCCCCGCCCATTCAGTTACATTTAACATGTTACTGTACTTCTAATTTATACATTGACTATTATATTAAAACTCTATAAAAGTAAACATTGTTTGTATTTATGCGAGGATAGAAAGGTTTGTCAGTGTCAACATATTGACTATCCAACACAACTACCATTACAATGAATGGTACAATGGTGTCATAGGAATACAACTACTGCTTAACCTCTCCAGTGTAAGGATCCAACAAAATATCCAGTAAGCAGCATTCACCAATACTTATTGGGAAATATTTCTCCTCAAAAAAGGTGTAGTAATATATATATATATATTTATATATATATATATATATATATATATAGAGAGAGAGAGAGAGAGAGAGAGTAGTATTGTACACTTACCATATTAGTGTACCTTGTTACAGTTTTTCAGTTGTATTTGGAATCAGCAGTTGTTTTTCTATGGACATTTACTGCATAAGAGAGAGCAGAATAGTTCATCATAAATATTTTCATTGTGAACAAATTGTCAGTAGGCCTGTTTAAGGTGCACCTTTTAAGGTGCACCTTTCTCAATGAAATAACATGGCCAGTGTCAAATACGGAGACTGGAAACCTGATTGTCATTCTGACAGCAAAAACAGAATTTTAGAAATCCCCTTAATTTTTATCAGGTAATTGTCACAATGGGGAGATGTGTCATTTTCCATTGCATGTGGGAGCAAAGTGGGTATTTTAGAAATTGTTGGTGGCAGAGTCTTAAGCTGAATTTATATACTGAAATTGTTCGACACAAAGCATGTGTGTTTCAAGTGCTGATGTGGATAAAAGGATACTATAATTCACAATAACAAGCAGCAGGTATAGCGGAATACATGTTTTACGGGATCCCGGCCACCAGTATGCCAGCAGCGGAGCAAGCACTAGAAAGCTCCTTGTGGGCTCACTGCACTCACCACGCTGCAGGCACAGTGGCTGGCTGTGCTTGCCACAGGTTATATTCTCTGTCTATGAGTGTCGTGGACACTCACAGATGGAGAATAGCCTAGAGCACCAGGAGGTATATTTACTAAATTGACCAATCAGATTCTACTTATCATTTATCTAGCACTGTCTAGGGCAGTGATTTTCAACCTTTTTTTACTCGCGGCACACCGAACAATATTTTAGAATTTGCCAAGGCACACCATCAGTTCCCCACAGAAAAATACGAAAAACACACATTGGCCATTACAGTAAAAAAAAATCCACACATACATTCGCCTACACAGAAAAAACAATTACAGTGCTACCCACTAAAACATGTTGCTCAATACATAAATCAATCACATTTCTCCCCACATAAATCCTATTGCTCCCCACATGAATTATTCACATTGTCGTCCCCTACCCCCCCCCCCCCCCCCCCCATAAATCCTTATTCTCCCCATATAAATCCTATTGTTCCCCACAGGAGAAATAAAATAAATATTAGCCCCTACCGGTCAGCTGTCCTCCTTCCTGTCCCTCAGTGGCTAGTAAACGGGTTAAAAAACATGTGAAAGATGCTTGGCCGATGGTGACAACAGATAAAGATTTAACAGCCCTGAAAGGAAAATCTCTTTTGTCCAGTTACACCAGGAATAAAAATCTTAGGGATTTACTGGTGCATAACGACATCTCGGGCTTTAAACTAGCCCCAACAGTAACTTTTTTAACAAAGAAACCAGGGTGTTATAGATGCATAGGCTGCACTACCTGTAGCTATATGGAAGTAGGCCAAGGATTTTCACACCCACACACAGGCAGGTATATTAAAATTGATAAAGTTTTAACTAGAGATGAGCGGATTCGGTTTTACTCGGTTTTACTCGGTTCTCAAAACCGAATCTTATTGGCTCACGGATGTCACGTGTTTTGGATAGCCAATAAGATTCGGTTTTGAGAACCGAGTAAAACCGAGTAAAACCGAATCCGCTCATCTCTAGTTTTAACCTGTACACACACCCACGTCATATATTTCATCTGCTGTCCCTGCGGATTATATTACGTGGGGAAAACTGTGAGACAATTTCGGGAACGCATGGCCATGCATAGGTCAGCCATTAGAGCGGCCCTTGGAGGTGAAAGTCAAGCACAACCTGTGGCAAGGCACTTTGCCAAAATGAAACATAATCTTTCATGCCTTAAATATAAAATAATAGATCAGCAACCGGAAGATATCCGAGGAGGGAATAGAGATAAATTGCTATTACAACGGGAGGCTAGGTGGATTCACCGCCTCAACACATTGGCCCCAGGTGGTCTTAATGAACAATTATTGTTAAATTGTTTCATCTAGACCGGTAAATACAAATATGTGTTAACATGTGTGTAGTCATGTTTCTTTAAATATTTCTACAGTTAGGCTGTCAGTTTTAATGAATTCTGTGTCTATATGTTAACAACTTCCGCTATTTGTATATGTATATTAGATGGTATAATCAGTTGCACTGTTTTTTGTATAGGTGCGTCTCCTAGGTAACTGGGACGCTGACAGGGGTGGGAGCGCGCCGCGCAGTGAGTGCGTGATGACGTCATCTTTCCCCGCCAGCGCACCGGGCCGGAGAAGACGCTGCATGTGGTGGAGGGTAAGGTATAAATGTTTGTATTTTACATGTATTTGTTTGGGTCTGACGAAAGTTGTAATACAACTGAAACGTTACCGCAGAAGAGGAGCATTGTCTCTGTGTTTTATTTCCAAAGAAAAGTCCTCCTGGAGTGCCATCTGATTACACGGTATATATATATACATACATACACACACACACACCCAAGCACCCACCCTCCCACAGAAACCACCCCTTACTAAATCCTGCGTTTGCCCCTGTTGTCGGTGTGTGCCCTGTGTGTTTGTGACATGGTAAAAGTGGAGGACGCAGAGCAATACTTTTAGATACATTTTAACACTGTTTAGTAAAATGCAAAAATATATTTAGTGCTATCACCTAATATGTCTGGTATAGTAGAATATTGAATAATGACAAAAAGCTTCTAAATTTAGTTCTAAAACGTATTTATTTTCAAAATCACAAAAGGTTTGTGGTCTAAGAAGCCCCGCCCATTCAGTTACATTTAACATGTTACTGTACTTCTAATTTATACATTGACTATTATATTAAAACTCTATAAAAGTAAACATTGTTTGTATTTATGCGAGGATAGAAAGGTTTGTCAGTGTCAACATATTGACTATCTAACACAACTACCATTACAATGAATGGTACAATGGTGTCATAGGAATACAACTACTGCTTAACCTCTCCAGTGTAAGGATCCAACAAAATATCCAGTAAGCAGCATTCACCAATACTTATTGGGAAATATTTCTCCTCAAAAAAGGTGTAGTAATATATATATATATATATTTTTATATATATATATATATATATATATATAGAGAGAGAGAGAGAGTAGTATTGTACACTTACCATATTAGTGTACCTTGTTACAGTTTTTCAGTTGTATTTGGAATCAGCAGTTGTTTTTCTATAGACATTTACTGCATAAGAGAGAGCAGAATAGTTCATCATAAATATTTTCATTGTGAACAAATTGTCAGTAGGCCTGTTTAAGGTGCACCTTTCTCAATGAAATAACATGGCCAGTGTCAAATACGGAGACTGGAAACCTGATTGTCATTCTGACAGCAAAAACAGAATTTTAGAAATCCCCTTAATTTTTATCAGGTAATTGTCACAATGGGGAGATCCCCTACCCCCCCCCCCCCCTATAAATCCTTATTCTCCCCATATAAATCCTATTGTTCCCCACAGGAGAAATAAAATAAATATTAGCCCCTACCGGTCAGCTGTCCTCCTTCCTGTCCCTCAGTGGCGGGGGTTGTTCATAGTGGAGTGCTGTGAATACTGAGTCGCGGGCGGTTGGGCAGGTGTGGATGTGGGTGGGCAAGGAAAGCTGTGTATGCAGGCGGAAACTGGAAGATGTGTATGCAGGCGGGTGGACTGGCTGGGTGGTCAGACACGGCGGCCGTGAACTATGATTTCACACCGCCGCATCTTCAAGGCATAGGTCACAGCCGGAGCAAGACTGAGCCTGGGCCAACAGTTCACTCTGAAGGTGCAGGAAGTTGCTCTGGCTCCGTGGCACACCTTGCAACTGGTCGCGGCACACTAGTCTAGAGGATAATAGCTAGAATCTGATTGGTTGCTATGGGCAACATCTCCACTTCTTTAAACCCGCACCTTAGTAAATACATTCCCTGGACTTGTTATGGGGGGGGGGGGGACACCAGTAAGGTGGCAGACGGGGAATAAAATGATTACCTAATTTATTTTATGTTAGCATGATTCACACAGCTTCATTATAAAAGCTTGTTTGTTATCTAGCTGTATTTGTCTTTAAGTCATTACTGATTGCCCTCTTATGGTTGGTTTTGATCACTAGTAGATTTTCATAAGATCCAGTGCAGAATCATCCACTTGCTCTTTTTGTAGTTATCCAGCTGTCCCAAGGCAGTGTTGAGGGTAGTTCTTAAAATGGCTATCAGACAACTAGATGCCTAAGGCATCTAGAAACCCTTAATCAGGCACTGAATATTGGAGACAGCAACTTAAACTGGTATGGATGCCAAATCTTCTAAATGTAGAAACATAGAAACATAGAATTTGACGGCAGATAAGAACCACTTGGCCCATCTAGTCTGCCCCTTTTTTATTTTATCCTTTAGGCAATCTCAACCCTTTTTTAACCTTAATTCTTTGTAAGGATATTCATATGCCTGTCCCAAGCATGTTTAAATTGCCCTACAGTCTTAGCCTCTACCACCTCTGATGGGAGGCTATTCCACTTATCCACTACCCTTTCTGTGAAGTAATTTTTCCTTAAATTTCCCCTGAACCTCCCCCCCTCCAGTCTCAATGTATGCCCTCGAGTTCTAATACTTCTTTTCCTTTGAAGAATGTTTCCCTCCTGAACTTTGTTAAGACCCTTGATATATTTGAAAGTTTCTATCATGTCCCCCCTTTCCCTTCTCTCCTCCAAACTATACATGTTAAGATCTTTTAGCCTTTCCGGGTAAGTTTTGTGATGTAGGCCATGCACCATTTTAGTTGCCCTTCTTTGTACACTCTCTAATGTATTTATATCCTTCTGGAGATAGGGTCTCCAGAACTGGACACAGTATTCCAGATGGGGCCGTACCAATGACCTATACAGTGGCATTATCACTTCTTTTTTCCTGCTACTGATTCCTCTCTCTATGCAACCAAGCATCTGACTTGCCTTTCTCATTGCTTTGTTGCATTGCTTTCCTGCCTTCAAGTCACTTGAAATAGTGACTCCTAAATCTCTTTCCTCCTCAGTAGTTTCCATTATAGTACCCTTGATACTATACTTAGCCTTTGGGTTTTTGAGACCCAAGTGCATGATTTTGCATTTTTTAGCATTAAACTGTAGTTGCCACGTTCTTGACCATTTCTCAAGCCTACCTAGGTCATTAATCATTTGTTTGACCCCTCCCGGTGTGTCTACCCTGTTGCATATCTTTGTATCATCTGCAAAAAGGCATATCTTCCCTTCAATACCATCTGCAATGTCACCAACAAAGATATTAAAGAGAACTGGACCAAGTACAGATCCCTGGGGTACTCCACTGGTAACATTTCTCTCCATAGATTGCACTCCATTAACTACGACTGTCTGTTTCCTATCCTGCAACCAGGTTCTTATCCATTTAACTGATTTATAATCCACCCCCAGGCTTTCAAGTTTATTTAGCAATCTGCGATGTGGGACAGTGTCAAATGCCTTACTAAAGTCTAGATATGCTACATCTACAGCTCCCCCTTGATCTATTATTTTCATCACAGAGTCAAAAATGTCAATAAGATTTGTTTGGCATGATCTCCCACCAGTAAATCCATGCTGTTTTGGATCCTGTAAATTGTTTGATTTAAGATATTCCACTACTCTTTCTTTTAATAGTTTTTCTATTACTTTCCCTACTACTGATGTAAGGCTTACTGGTCTGTAGTTACTTGCTTCTTCCTTGCTTCCACTTTTGTGCAGTGTAACTACGTTTGCTCTTTTCCAGTCCTCTGGAATAGCACCTGTATTTAGTGACTGGTTAAATAATTATGTTAAAGGTGTAACCAGCACATCTTTTAGCTCTTTGAGTATCCTTGGGTGTATCCCATCTGATCCCATTGATTTATCCACTTTTAGTTTTGAAAGTTCTGTTAGGACCTTTTCCTCTGTAAATGTATTTTCATCTACCTTATTTTTATGAATGTCCTTGCAACTTAACTGTGGCCACATCCCTTCTTCTGTAGTAAATACTGAGCAAAAATAATTATTTAGGTGATCTGCTATTGCCTTGTCTCCCTCCACCAAATGCTCACTCTCTGTCATAAGTCTTATTATTCCTCCATTTGATTTTCTCCTTTCACTTATATACTTAAAAAAAGTTTTGCCCCCTTTATCTACTGACTGGGCCATTTTCTCCTCTGCTTCTGCCTTTGCACGTCTGATCACTTTCTTAGCATCCTTCCGTCTGTCCAGATACACCTCTATGTCGTTATTATTTTGAGTCTGTTTGTATTTCCTAAAAGCCATCTTTTTTGCTTTCACACTAGTTGATACTTCTTTTGTGAACCACACTGGCTTCCTTTTCCTGGTGCTTTTCCTAACCATTTTGATACAAAGGTCTGTTGCACTTAGTATTGCAATTTTCAGTTTTTTCCACCTCTCCTGCACTCCTTCCAAGTTCCTCCAGTCTGCCAATGAATCACTTAAACATCTCCCCATTTTTGCAAAGTCAGCATTTCTAAAGTCCAACACCTTTGTTTTTGTGTGACAGGAGTTGGATCCTGTCTTTATACTAAACCATACTGCTTGATGATCACTGGATCCCAGGTGCTCACCCACATATATATCAGATATCCTATCACCATTTGTAAGAATTAGATCTAATATTGAGTCTTTGCACATTCCTCTCTCAGAATTGGTAAGTGATTTAGTGACAATAGAAGCATTGTTATCTTACTGGGTATTTCTTCAACAGCTCCACCTAATCTATCCACGTGATATCATGGGTATGGGACATAATTACTTAATTCATCTCACAAAACATGCCCTAAATGTACATCCTTTCAAAGAAACACCACAACACTTCCAAAACAAGTAAAGTAATTGAAGAGGAGAGCAACTGCAAATGAGAAAATTATCAGTTTGGAAAGGTTATCAGAAATTGTGTGGTTAATACGGTATGTCAGTATAACAAAGTGTGTCATGTGGCATAATGGTTAACCAAAGCAGTTTGTGAAAGAATCATAGAAGTATCAGCAGTGTACTAAAAGAAAATATAGTCAGTACTGATCAATGCATGCTGTAGAAATTCTAGGTATCAAATACAAGGAACCAAGAAGAAAAATATTGGAAAATAGACTCTTTTGTGGGAGCACTCTAATTCAGAGGATAAGGTATAATATATATAATACTGATAAGAACATTTTATTTAGGTAAATATTAAAATTAAGTTCTAGGAGTGACTATATGTGAGCAAAGTAGCTTCGCGAAAATATAGATAAGTTATATATTATTAGTGATCTCAAATATCTCAATCTGCAAGTTGCCAGAAGTTGAAATCTGTGGTGCTTTTGTCACCATACTCTTGCACATTATCTCTTATGTGATGTATCACCATCATTTATTCTGCTAATATCCATTTCAGATCATTATAGACGCAGAGAATTAAATCATTGGTCACATAAATCCAAGTGCCGAATAGCATAAAAATGAGTAACACTGTATCCGGTAGCCAATTTATTGCAGTACCAGGGTGTTCAGAGGTGGTCTGCCATCCTAGTACTAACCCGGCCTTTCACTGCTTAGCTTCCAAGGTCAGAAGAGATTGGGCATCTCCAGTGAGGTATGACCACAATTATTAGGCTCACCTCTTTGGTCACTCCAAATATATGCCGTGTGGCCACTATATGTTGAGGATAAAGAGCATGTATAACATAAATGTTACAGACATAAGAGATTGCATGCAGTCATCTGGCTACTCAGCATGTGACTCGGTGGCCACAGAAAAAGATGTATAAATACATCAATGGGTTAAGGACAATTTATGTGGAAAAATTCATATGAGCCACATACCATCTACAGATGGGCTTGCCTTATACCGATAGCATGTATAACACAAATGTTGCAAACATAAGAAATTACGTGCAATCACCTGATTAATCAGCATGTGACACGGCAGTCACAGAAAAAATACATCAATAGGTTAAGGACAATATGTGTGGAAAAATTCATATGAGCCACGTACCATCTACAGATGGACTTGCCTTATACCTAAACATAGAACTTAGGAGCACCAGTACGGCCGTGCTGGAGTATACTATGCCTTAATGCCAAATATAATTATTCTGTAGACAACAGTGTATAGTTATAGCACAATAACAGGCAAAGACATATATCAAAAAGCCACAAGCTCAGACTGACTAACCTCTCTGAACCACAGAAAAAAGGGGATTGTATTTCAGCATATTATATATAAAGCCTGCAAATGCTCATGACATTATTATAATTGGAGGAGAACCACTGCATGGAGCTCATCAGCAATTCACTATGAAAAATTAGCTTAACCAATTGGTTTTAGGGCTAAAGATGCACATCCAGTGATTTGATGGTATATCTATAAGCCACAATGATCAGAGTCCCAGCATTGAGCACATTTTAAATAACGATCCTTATTGTATAGCTGACTAAAGGTTAATTGCTATAGAAGGCACTTAATAATTACTAGGTAGCGGCAAGATAACTAAACCTAGGTGCAGTGTCTCTAATACTCCGAGTTCTGTGTACAGATAATTGGAAAAATAATGTCAGATGACTGTTGACCAGTAAATAAGCAGTCTTTCAGTCACACGAAAGTAATGCTGGATAAGTGTGGTGTAGGTTAGTTTCAAAGTGGTGCGGGGTGTATACAATACCAGTAACCGGTATTGGTGGTGCCAGTCCCACTTTCAGCCATGCAGAGGCTCCAGGGATTCCAGCGGCGTGTGTCCGTAGTCTCGCTCCAAGTGAGCGGTGGCTTGGGGCCGGTGCCTTGTGACCGTCTATGAGTTCCGGCTAGCGCGGTCACGTGTGTGCATCACGTGATCGTAGTGTCCTGACGTACGTTTCGCAGGGTAAGCTTGATCACAGGACGTAATGTGATCACTAAAGGTTTCAGTTTATATAGAGCAGGGCTCATGGTTGACTGGATGGTCTGTATGATAGACACTTTAATCCACCAATCTTGTTGTTAACACATAGGTCCAATGGGTCAATTGAATTAATTTCCGAGATTGTTAATTTGAACACTCTAATGGCAATTGTTATTAAATAAATGATTATAATGAACATAAGTATATTATAGATGTGGATATTCCTATCTCCTATATAATAGCCCAGATCTGTGACTTTGTGCTTCATTTGCTAACGCTGGGCGGAGTCAAAATAGTGGGCGGAGTTAGTCAAATGAGTCACAGATCTGGGCAAATCTATAGGAGACTTGGAGCAGGAGCAGATGGTATGGGCATGGCACAGGCAGGGGTGAATACCTCCCAACTTTCTTCAGGCTGGAGGGACACACGCACAGCAAAAAGGGGGCATGGCTAACGGGAATGGGGGCGTGGCTTCGCGGGTGGACCTGCGACCGCGAGCCACGCCCCTGTTTTCGTCAGTGAGGGGTCATGCCCAGCTCTCTGTGAGCTGCTGGCATACCCCCAGCGGCGGATTATGAGTCCGGGGGGCCAGGGCACTTGAGACAGGGGAGCCCTATCTCATTGCTGTGCCTGCTGTGGGTTTGGGGGCGTGGCCTAATTGCGCCCCTCGTGGTCACGCCCCCTTATGCAAATTCCGGGGGGGGGTTTAATGGGATTTTGGCCCCTCAGCTAGGGGTAAATCCAGATGGGGTGGTTGCTCCCCCCTACACACCCGCACAGGCAGAAGACAGCAGGGAGACTGCTGCTGCCTCCCTGCAACACCACAGACCTGCCAACACGCAGCAGCGTGTACTGACTGTAGCACAATGCTGCCGCTGTTACTGACAGGACGGGGGAGCTTCTGAGCTGGGACAGAGCTACTCCAGCCGTGGGCCCCCTAAAACTGTGAGGCCCGGGGTACGTACCCCCTGGGCCCACCCTTAATCCGTACCCCCTGATGCCCCCTCTCCCTCTGTCTCCACTAAATAGATGCTGTGTGCATGCTAAGCAGAACAGCGAGTACAGGAGCTTCCCAACTGCCCCCCCACCGCGGGACACTGCGGCCCGCGGGTGGGATAGTGGGACAGACCCCAAAAAATGGGACTGTCCCGCTAAAATCGGGACAGTTGGGAGGTATGGGGGTGTGTAAGGGGGTATGCCATACAGACAGACGGGCACCGGCTCACTGTGTACTTGACCCCCCTACATCAGCATAATCAGCAGGGGCTCTCTGGCGCAGAGGAGCGTCACTTTCTGGCACACTCCAGCAATTTTGTGGGGCACCTGCCGCTGTGCAGGTTCCGTACCGCCTCTGTTATCTCCAGCCCCGGCAACCCCAACGCTAGCTGCAGCGCTGCCGTCCGCAGTGAGGTGCGCCCAGCTCCTTCACACACTTTAGCCGGCGGGCAGCGCTGCAGAAGTCCGTGCTGCTTGTAGGCTCCGACCCCCTCCTCCCTCCAGCCGCAGCATCTCCTGGGGGCTAACCAGTCACTCCCAGTCTCCCCTTACCACAGTGCCCGGCAGCCGCGTGAGGTCTGCGGTGTGTGACTGAGGAGTGGGGGGGAGGGATGCGGACGGGCAGAGGAAGCAGGACTCCAGCCTGAGAGCGTCAGCCATGCCAAGTCTCCACCAGCAGCAGATCCCAACAGGTTAGAGTGGAACAGCAGCAGCCAGCAGCAGTGACTCCGGTAAGACACATCTGTCTGTCACCACTGTTCTGTCCCTAATACCAATCTCTCCCGTGCCCAGTGTTCTGTCATGTCCCTGTCACCCCTGGCCTTGCCCTGTCACCCCTGGCCTTGCCCTGTCACCCTTATCCTGGCCCTGTCACCCTTATCCTGGCCCTGTCACCCTTATCCTGGCCCTGTCACCCCTATCCTGGCCCTGTCATCCAAATCCTGGTCCTGCCGCCCCTACCCTGGCCCTGTCACCCCTATCCTGTCCCTGTCATTTCTGTCCTGGCCCTGTCACCCCCGTCCTTGCCCTGTCACCCCTGTCCTGGCCCCGTCACTAGAGATGAGCGGATTCGGTTTTACTCGGTTTTACTCGGTTCTCAAAACCGAATCTTATTGGCTATCCAAAACACGTGACATCTGTGAGCCAATAAGATGTCGTTTTGAGAACCGAGTAAAACCGAGTAAAACCGAATCCGCTCATCTCTACCCGTCACCCCTGTCCTGGCCCCATCACCCCTGTTCTGACCCTGTCACCCCTGTCCTGGCCCTGTTACTGCATACCCTCCAACTACCTTTTTGGCAGGTACAGTACCCGCAGTGCCTCCAGACCCCTCCCCAATGCACCACACCTCCGCACCTTCCCCTCCACCACATGCGACACTCCACCCCTCCCCCACACGCTGTGCCTCCAGACCCCCTACACCACCAGCGCCTCCCACTCCCCCACCACCCACAGCACCTCCAGACCCCCTCCACCATCCAACCCCCATATATGTCTCCCCCCACACCTACCCCCCTCCACCCACAGCATCTGCAAACACCCTCCTCCATTCGCGGTCCCCCCCTCACCCACCCACGGCTCCTCCGCACCTGCCCCTCCACCACCTGCAGCGCCTCCGGACCCCCTTCCCCGTCCACCGCACCACCCGCACCTGCCTCTCCCCCACCGCGGTGCCTTTGGACCCCCTACCCCACCCACGGCACCCGCGCCCCTTCCCATCCCACAGCACCTCCAGAACTCTTTACCCATCCGCAATATCCCTGCACCTTCCCCTCCCCAGTGGCACCCCTGCCCCTCCCCCACCTGCAGTGCCTCCGGACCCCTCCCCCATCTACAGTCACCACTCTTCTGTCTCTTCCCCACCTGCAGCACGTCCCAACCCTTCCCCATCCGCCCCCCCCCCCCGCATCTGCCCCCCATCCACCTGCAGCATCTACAGACACCCTTCCCCATCCGCAATCCCCCCCCGCACCCGCTCATTCTGTACATCGTGCCCTGCAGGTGCTGTTCACGCCGTCGCAAGGGGCTGCGCCTCGTTCACCATCGCACGCCCTTTCATTGTCAAATATTTAACCACTAACAAAGGAATGCAGGTTATACTCCATATAATACAAATATTGAACCCCATATAGGCATGCAAGGGTTAAAGGGGCGTAGCCCCTTGCGACGGTGTGAAGAGCGCCCGTAGGGCGCGATGAAGCACCTAGTATAGAATAGTTGGATATGGTGACAAGAGTGAATTAATTATAAAGTGCTGAAAACAGTGCATAGGTATTTAATTAATTAATTACAAATTATTAATTGTTATATGGTAATGATTACAAATATTTTATCTTCAAAATAGGGTATGGTCTGTTTAAGACTAGATCTGTGATGAGTGTCTAATTACATGGTAGCTAATATATCGTGTTATGCCAGTTGGTAATAAATAATAGAAAATTGAGATAGTGAGAGGGAGGGGTTATGAGATGAGGGTAAAAGAGTGGAAAGAAATTACAGAGGCATTATACTTTACATGTGATAATACTTAACTGAAATAGGAGGGCAAAAAATAATAAATGCAAGAAGAGCCCATGGTGAATAAATATTAATATTTATGTGGGAGTGATTAGGATAGTAATAGAGTAGATGATGATATATATAAAATAAAATAGGATATAAAATAAACTATGGTTATTTAGGAGAGGTTTATAGAGGATAATTTGTTTACAGATTGGTGGAAACATAGAATGAGAACTATTATATTGAAAAAAGATTTTGCATGGTAAAATTAATTCAAGTATGCCCCAGAATTTATGTTTTCATTCATGCCTGCTGGGTATAGGGATCCAATCTTAAAGATCCATTTACTCTCTCTTTTCAATAGGTTCTCAGTTAGATTGCCTCCCCGTATTCCAAGTCTAATTTTCTCCAAGCCGAAAACTTTGAGCTCCTCCCATCTGCTTTCATGATAAGTGTAGAAATGGCGAGCAACTGACGTTAACTGTTTCATCTTAGCCTTGTCCGAGATGGCATTACGTATGGATCCTATGTGTTCTAGGATGCACTGTTTAAAAGGACGAGTTGTCATGCCAATGTATCTATGGTTGCAGCTACATTTAAGGCAATATATGACACCTTCAGTTTGACAGTTCATATAGTCTGTGATTTGTATCATCTTCCCGTACTTGTCTTCTATTATCTTCGTTGAATCAATATATTTGCAGGCTTTGCATTTACCACAGGGATATGTTCCGGTGGTTATTGGTCTTTTAGTAGCAATTTTTTGAAAGTGACTCCATACAAGCCTGTCTTTAAGATTTTTAGATCTGTGCCAGCTCATGGCGACCTTAGAACCCAAGTTTTTGGATAAGGTGGAGTCTGCATGTAGGATATGCCAATGTTTCTGTATTGCTGCATTGACCTTTTTCCATTCTTGGCAAAAATTACCGATGAAACGAATGGTGTTATCGGTACTTGAACCTATTTGATCTCTTTTAAAGATTATATCCTCTCTCTTGATGGTTTTAACAGTTTTCATGGCTTTTTTTATAGAGGTTTTACTGTATCCTCTATCGCACAGTCTTTTGGTCAATTCAGCACTTTGTGTTGTAAATTCCTTATTATCTGAATAGTTCCTGCGAAGACGGAGGAATTCCCCTTTCGGTATATTTTCTATGGTTGGGGGGAAGTGGGAACTGGTTTGGTGTAATAATGTGTTTGTTGCTGTGCTCTTCCGGTATAGTTTTGTGGCAATCATTCCTTCAGAGTTCTTATAGATCATCAAGTCCAGAAATGGTAGTTCTGATTGACTTATACTGTGTGTAAGACGAATATTAAGATCATTTTTATTAAGGTGTCCAATGAATTGATGCAGCATTTGTAGGTCGCCTTCCCAGATCATAAAAATATTGTCTATGTACCTATTCCACATAATGACATTAGTTGTAAAAATGTCATTGTAATCTTTGAAAATAATTTATTTTTCCAACCATCCGAGGAATATATTGGCATATGTGGGCACACAGGCTGCCCCCATAGCCGTGCCTCTTATCTGGAGGTAAAATTGGTCATTGAACGTGAAGAAATTATAGTGCAACACAAAGTGGAGTAGCTTAATTAGAAAGATGAAAGTCCTTCCTTCATTATGTAGAAAATATTCTACTGCTCTTATCCCATCTTTATGACCTATCGAGGTATACAGTGCCTCGACATCTAGTGAGACCAGATATTGATTTTCCTCTAATCTTAAATCATGCACTTTCCTTAGTATATCAGTTGTGTTCTGGACATATGAGGGAAGATCCAGAACATACTGTATGAGATGTAAGTCAAGGAAGATGCTTGCCTTTTCTGTTAATCCCCCTATACCAGACACAATAGGTCTTCCTGGTGGAGTCTGGATGTTTTTATGTATTTTAGGCAGCATGTAATAAGTAGGGATCCTAGGATTCTGTGTCAATAGATAGTCATACTCCTGTTTAGTGATTGTACCTTGTGCTTGTGCTTGATTGATGATATTTTCATAAATTGTTTTGTAGTTTTGGAGTGGATTTAGTAGTATTCATTTGTAACAGTTAGTGGTATCAAGTTGTCGCTGTGCTTCCTTAATGTATTCAGTTTTGGGCCAGATGACAACATTGCCTCCTTTGTCTGAGGGCTTAATGACAACATCTTGCCATGTCCAGAACACAACTAATATACTAAGGAAAGTGCATGATTTAAGGATACAGTAAAACCTCTATAAAAAAAAAGCCATGAAAACTGTTAAAACCATCAAGAGAGAGGATATAATCTTTAAAAGAGATCAAATAGGTTCAAGTACCGATAACACCATTCGTTTAATCGGTAATTTTTGCCAAGAATGGAAAAAGGTCAATGCAGCAATACAGAAACATTGGCATATCCTACATGCAGACTCCACCTTATCCAAAAACTTGGGTTCTAAGGTCGCCATGAGCTGACGCAGATCTAAAAATCTTAAAGACAGGAGTCACTTTCAAATATTTCCTACTAAAAGACCAATAACCACCGGAACATATCCCTGTGGTAAATGCAAAGCCTTCAAATATATTGATCCAACGAAGGAAATAGAAGACAAGTACGGGAAGATGATACAAATCACAGACTATATGAACTGTCAAACTGAAGGTGTCATATATTGCCTTAAATGTAGCTGCAACCAAAGATACATTGGCATGACAACTCGTCCTTTTAAACAGTGCATCCTAGAACACATAGGATCCATACGCAATGCCATCTCGGACAAGGCTAAGATGAAACAGTTAACGTCAGTTGCTCGCCATTTCTACACTTATCATGAAAGCAGATGGGAGGAGCTCAAAGTCTTTGGTTTGGAGAAAATTAGACTTGGAATACGGGGAGGCAATCTAACTGAGAACCTATTGAAAAGAGAGAGTGAATGTATATATAAAATTTGATCCCTATACCCAGCAGGCATGAATGAAAACATAAATTCTGGGGTAAACTTGAATTAATTTTACCATGCAAAATCTTTTTTCAATATAATAGTTCTCATTCTATGTTTCCACCAATCTGTAAACAAATTATCCGTCTATAAACCTCTCCTAAATTATATTCTATTTTATTTTATATATATCATCATCTACTCTATTACTATCCTAATCACTCCCACATAAATATTAATATTTATTCACCATGGGCTCTTCTTGCATTTATTATTTTTTGCCCTCCTATTTCAGTTAAGTATTATCACATGTAAAGTATAATGCCTCTGTAATTTCTTTCCACTCTTTTACCCTCATCTCTTAACCCCTCCCTCTCACTATCTTCCCTTCACTTTCCCTCTATGTCTCTCAGTTTCCATATATCTAATTTTTCTATTATTTATTACCAACTGGCATCACATGATATATTAGATACCACGTAATTAGACACTCATCACAGATCTAGTCTTAAACAGACCATACCCTATTTCGAAGATAAAATATTTGTAATCATTACCATATAACAATTAATAATTTGTAATTAATTAATTAAATACCTATGCACTGTTTTCAGCACTTTATAATTAATTCACTCTTGTCACCATATCCAACTATTCTATATAGGAATATCCACATCTATAATATACTTATGTTCATTATAATCATTTATTTAATAACAATTGCCATTAGAGTGTTCAAATTAACAATCTGGGAAATTAATTCAATTGACCCATTGGACCTATGTGTTAACAACAAGATTGGTGGATTAAAGTGTCTATCATACAGACCATCCAATCAACCATGAGCCCTGCTCTATATAAACTGAAACCTTTAGTGATCACATTACGTCCTGTGATCAAGCTTACCCTGCGAAACGTACGTCAGGACACTGCGATCACGTGATGCGCACACGTGACCGCGCTAGCCGGAACTCATAGACGGTCACCAGGCAATGGCCCCAAGCCACCGCTCACTTGGAGCGAGACTACGGACACACGCCGCTGGAATCCCCGGAGCCTCTGCATGGCTGAAAGCGGGACTGGCACCACCAATACCGGTTACTGGTATTGTATACACCCCGCACCACTTTGAAACTAACCTACACCACACTTATCCAGCATTACTTTCATGTGACTGAAAGACTGCTTATTTACTGGTCAACAGTCATCTGACATTATTTTTCCAATTATCTGTACACAGAACTCGGAGCATAAGAGACACTGCACATAGGTTTAGTCATCTTGCCGCTACCTAGTAATTATTAAGTGCCTTCTATAGCAATTAACCTTTAGTCAGCTATACAATAAGGATCGTTATTTAAAATGTGCTCAATGCTGGGACTCTGATCATTGTGGCTTATAGATATACCATCAAATCACTGGATGTGCATCTTTAGCCCTAAAACCAATTGGTTAAGCTAATTTTTCATAGTGATTTGCTGATGAGCTCCATGCAGTGGTTCTCCTCCAATTATAATAATGTCATGAGCATTTGCAGGCTTTATATATAATATGCTGAGATACAATCCCCTTTTTTCTGTGGTTCAGAGAGGTTAGTCAGTCTGAGCTTGTGGCTTTTTGATATATGTTTTTGCCTGTTATTGTGCTATAACTATACACTGTTGTCTACAGAATAATTATATTTGGCATTAAGGCATAGTATACTCCAGCACGGCCGTACTGGTGCTCCTAAGTTCTATGTTTAGGTATAAGGCAAGTCCATCTGTAGATGGTACGTGGCTCATATGAATTTTTCCACACATATTGTCCTTAACCTATTGATGTATTTTTTCTGTGACTGCCGTGTCACATGCTGATTAATCAGGTGATTGCACGTAATTTCTTATGTTTGCAACATTTGTGTTATACATGCTATCGGTATAAGGCAAGCCCATCTGTAGATGGTATGTGGCTCATATGAATTTTTCCACATAAATTGTCCTTAACCCATTGATGTATTTATACATCTTTTTTTGTGGCCGCCGAGTCACATGCTGAGTAGCCAGATGACTGCATGCAATCTCTTATGTCTGTAACATTTATGTTATACATGCTCTTTATCCTCAACATATAGTGGCCACACGGCATATATTTGGAGTGACCTAATAATTGCGGTCATATCTCACTGGAGATGCCCAATCTCTTCTGACCTTGGAAGCTAAGCAGTGAAAGGCCGGGTTAGTACTAGGATGGGAGACCACCTCTGAACACCCTGGTACTGCAATAAATTGGCTACCGGATACAGTGTTACTCATTTTTATGCTATTCAGTACTTGGATTTATGTGACCAATTATTTAATTCTCTGCGTCTATAATGATCTGAAATGGATATTAGCAGAATAAATGATGGTGATACATCACATAAGAGATATTGTGCAAGAGTATGGTGACAAAAGCACCACAGATTTCAACTTCCGGCAACTTGCAGATTGTGATATTTGAGATCACTAATAATATATAACTTATCTATATTTTCGCGAAGCTACTTTGCTCACATATAGTCACTCCTAGAACTTAATTTTAATATTTACCTAAATAAAATGTTCTAATCAGTATTATATATATTATACATTATCCTCTGAATTAGAGTGCTCCCACAAAAGAGTCTATTTTCCAATATTTTTCTTCGTGGTTCCTTGTATTTGATACTTTTTGACTCTAGGGAGCACCACTGAAAGCAACGCATATTGATATCAGGATAGGTTATCTTCATATCTATAGTTGCCATATACAGATGCAATTCAGTGTAAATTCAGTTTTTCAGAGGCTATTAATTGTTTCATGTTTGGACTGGTGCGGTTCCCTCCCAAACCCCTTTTTTCCTGAAATTCTAGGTATGTCAGGGCATATTGCAAGTTATGTTCTTTTGATGTTCTGTTATAATTCTGCTGACACAAATAGTTTTAATCACTCTGGGTGAATGAAGAAGTCTTTTATACTTTCATTAGTATGTACATCCCTGGTGGTACCTGGTGAGCAGGAAAAGTAATTACCTGGACATGAGATGAGTAAACAGTAGCCCTTTCACCCTTGTCTGCATATAGATGATGTGAAGCTGGTTAGACTGTACTTGAAAGACATATTTGGGCATCAAAACAGCAGGGGTAGTCAAACAGCAGTCTGAGCATCAAAACAGCAGGGGTAGTCAAACAGCAGTCTGACCAAAAGGTGTACTTCAAGCAGGAATAAATACTAAAAGCATATGTTATTTGTGTTTACATAAAATTTATATTTCTACAACAGTGGGTAATACCAGAGATGTGTGTGCTGGTTAGATGTGATTTGGGGGCTTCTTAGACATTTAGAGAAATTAGTTATCTGACCAGTCACACATCACAGAGCAGTCTGGTTTACAATCATTTTATAACTTAAATAAAAGAGGTCAATGTGAACATACCATATTTCATGTGGCTACTACACAGGGGAAATAATTTACAATTATTTTTATTTAGGTTACAAGTTACATGGGCTGTCCTGGCATGGACCCTGGGATATTAACTTGCCAGCCAGTAAACTTGGTCATGACATCATACAGTATGAGGGTTAAAAAGTTGATAAAAGGCATTTTGCATTGTTTCTGACTTTGGGTGATCAATACCAAGTTGGAGTCTGCAACTGCATTTTCTTCCATTTCCTCTTGCTTAGAATAAACCATGTTTAGTTCTGTATCAGTTTTTTTTCTGTTTATTTTGAAATAGCAACACACAGTTGTCTATGTTTTCTGTAACCCTTTTTATTTATATTATTTTTGTAACAAAGCACTGCACTCCTTTTTGTAAATAAAGTGTTCTTTATAAGTCTATTTTCATATATGCTCCAGAACCCTGTCACTGAAGTAGCTATAAGATCACTAAGGTTATGCTATAACTATTCATTATTGCTAGAAGCAGAGGAAAACCAAATAACCGAATGCTAGTTTGTGTCACAGAGACTGTGCAATTGGAATAGAGTGATTGGGGACCTGTGTCACCTTTTTATGTCCACAGATGGTGGCAAGTAAGGGTAACAACAGGCAGAGTGGTGGAATAATAATTGTGAGTATTATATTAGGCTCTGCTCTCACTAAATCAGGACTTGGGGATCCGCGAGATATCAGTCATGGCGGTAGTGTGGTGCAAGTCAGTGGGATAAGGTTAATGGCTCTGGAAGAGTTTTAGTTAAACAGGGATACCTACAGGAGTCCCTAATAATTGCTCAGGGAACCCTAACAGTGAATGTTTTCTATACTCATGGAGCAAAGATGTGATTATTATTGTCCAACACATTTAAACTAACTATTTCTACCAAGTTCCAGTCAGACAAGAGTGGGGTGGAAGTAACTGTTGAAAGTTAACTGAACCAACTATCAACATTGACAACCACTTATATATAAAATTAATTGGTCTGAATGTTTGTTTTTTTGCCAGGTTATACATTTGGACACCCTGCACTGATTGTAAGGAAACCATTGCAAGGTGGTCCAGTTGGATCCTGGCCAGGTTTAAGGGGGTTAGGCTTCCGGTCAGACTTCACATTGGTATGTGCTGGGCAGAATTTTGACCTGGGGAGCCTGTTCTGAGTCTTTCTCTGGATGTATTTGTATGAAAACATCACAGAGTGGTAACATTGGACCAACCGTTGGTATTTGCTGGGCTGAACTTTGACCCAGGGAGCCTGATCTGTGCCTGCCACTGGATCTATTTGGATGAAAACATCACAGAGTGGTAATATTAGATCCAAGAAGACAAACTAGGGGGTTGGGGTCCTGGTTGGACTTCTTGTTCGTGCTCACCAGGAAGAACTTTGACCTGGTAAGCCTGTTCTGGATCTTCCATTGGATGGATTTGGATGAAAACTTCACATAGTGATAATGTTGGGTCCAAGAAGACATAAAAAAGAGTTGAGGTCCTGGTTGGATCTCCTGTTGGTGTTTGCCAGACAGAACTTTGACACAGGGATCCAGTTCTGTGCCTTACACTGAATGGATTTGGATGATAGCTTTAATGAACCATAACAACTGACTGAAATAACCATAAATCAATTAACATAACCATCCAGTGAAAGGGCCCTGACAGCTTTTCTCTTGCCTGTTACAAGATATTTAAAGATAACCAGGCTCCCCTACTGAGTCATGCCTCTAACTCCATATCAGATAAGGCACGTTTTCCTAAACAATCTCTAGAAGTTCAAATCACTGTTCTCCCTAAGAAGGGTATAGATACCACCTTATGCCCAAGTTACAGGCCAATCTCTTTATTGAATATCGACTTACCAAAATTGATCAATGGAGATCAGGCGGGCTTTGTCCTAGGCAGTGAGGCCAGAGAAAACATTACTAAAGTTATTAATCTGATCCACTTTGCCTCTCTGTCCTTCTCACACTCAAATCTATTATCTACTGATGCAGAGAAGACTTTCGGTAAGGTCATTTGGGAATTCATGATGGGTCTCTTGTGTCACCTGGAATGGGGGTCTGCCTGTCTCCATAGAATCCTGGCTTATATGATATGCTTTCTGCAAAAAACAGTGTAAATATATCTCTTTTTGAATAATTTGACATAACAAATTGCACGAGACAGGGCTGTCCTCTTTCTCCCCTTCTGTTTGGGCTTTGCATGGAGGCTGTAGCGAGGGCCATCCACCTTAATCCTCACATTTCAGGTATTTGTTTAGGTGGGCAAGATCACAAATTGGCTATATTTACCAATGATTTGCTGGCCCTGATCACAGACCTGGTGGTCTCACTTCCTAATCTGGTAGCAGAGGAGATTCAGTACCCTGTTGTATTTTAAAATGAACTAATCTAAGTCTGTTGCTGTGAACCTGACTGTGTCACGTTCATTACTCGATTGCGTAAAACAGGCTTTTTAATTCACCTGGCATCCTACCTGCCTTAAATACCCAGGAGTATAAATAACAAGTGACTTGTCTCAATTGTGTTCATCTAATTTCACCCCTTTATTACAGGCAATCTGCTCTAATTACAATAGGTGCCACACCAAAGATTTATCCTGGATTGGTAGGATGAACGTAGTGAAAATGAACTCCTGGCCAGAAATGTTATACTTACTGCAAACCCTTCCAATCCATATTCCCCTAGAGTTTCAGGTGGTGCAGCATCTCATCTGCCAGTTTCTTTGGGGTCATTTTCCTCCACATTTTAGACATGATTTTCTATTCTGCCGCAAATGTATGGGGGTTTAGAACTTTCTCACATAACCAGTTACTACCATGCAATATTAGTAAATTGCATACTTGAGTGGACCCGGATGAAAGATACCAAACAAGGGGTAATGCTAGAGGAATGCTGTTTTGCTCATCACATAGTTCCATGGTTACCGACACTTCCTAGCATTGACCACCCTAATGTCACTCTCACTTTGCACTGCTGGAAGAAGTTTAGAATAATTTCTTCTCCAATATCCCCTCTCACATCCTTTTTATTCAATCCTTATTTTACCCCTGGCCTTAAACTCTAGGCAGCACCAGCAATCTTCTGGTTGGGCCATTACATAGTTGTTGAGGTTGAAAAAAGACAAATGTCCATCGAGTTCAACCTGTATTATAAAATGTTATATTAATTAAATGCTATTTCCCTGGATATTTCTTTCTGGCAGAGAATTCCAAATCCATATTGCTCTTACTGTGAAAAACTCTTTAACCTCAGGGGGTGTCCTCATGTCCTATGTTGCATTTTTTATATAAAAAGATTGTTTGATAAATCCTTGTATTGTCCCTTTATGTATTTATAAATATACTGTAATGTCCCCTCTCAAACACCTCTTATCCAGTGTAAACAAATCTAACCTTTTAAGTCATTCCTCATAATTCAGTGCCTTATACAGTGATTTATACAGTGGCAGGATTACACTCTCATCCTTTGTCTCCATTCCTCGTTTTATGCATGCTAACACCTTATTTGCTTTGTTGCTGCATTTTGACATTGCGTACTACTACTAAGTCTATTATCGATGAGCACCTCCAAATCTTTTTCAACTACCATTATCCCTACATTTTCCCCATTTAGTTTATAGTCTGCCCGATTGTTCTTACCCCCAAGTGCATAACTTTACATTTGTCTATATTGAACCTCATTCTCCATTTGTCTGCCCATACCTCAAGTCTAGATAAATCATTCTGTAGAGACTCAACATCCTTGTCTGAATTAACTACTCTACATAGTTTAGTATCATCTGCAAAATTTGACACTGTGCTTTCTAAGACCACTCCTAGGTCATTAATGAATATGTTAAACAGCAATGGCTTGAGTACTGAACCCTGAGGTATTCCACTGAGCACTGAGGCCTGTTCATAGAACATCCCTTTAATCCCCAGTCGCTGTTTCCTGTTGTACAGCCAATTACTCACCCAAGTACAAATAGTGTTTCCTCCCCCAAGCTCTCTTAATTTGAAAATTAGTCTCTTATGTGGGACTTTGTCAAAGGCCTTAGCAAAGTCCAAAAAGATCACATCCACTGCTTTACCCTGATCAATATTATCGCTCACTTTCTCGTAGAAGCATATTAAGTTAGTTTGACATGACCTGTCCTTCACAAAACCATGCTGATTCCTAGTAATAACCTCGGAGGTATCCAAGTACTCTAGTATGCTATCCCTTAATATACCTTTCAGTATTTTTCCCACTATAGATGTCAAACTTACCGGTCTATAGTTACCGGGATGAGTTTTAATATCCTTTTTAAATATTGGGAATACATTTGCTATACGCCAGTCCTTCGGTATCATTCCTGATGTAATTGACTCACTGAAAATCAAATATAGGGGTCTCGAAAGTTCTGCGTTAAGTTCCATAAGAACCCTGGGATGAAGTCCGCTGGGCCAGGAGATTTATTTATTATAATTTTACTTAGTCTCTCCTGGACTACTTCCTCATTCAGCCAAGTACTTAGCAACGGGTCGTTATTATAGCTTATGTTGTGTTCTACTCTTGTCAACCTGTCCTCTCTCGTGAATACTGATGAAAAGAATTTATTCAATTAATCTGATTTTTCCCTATCATATTCTCCTTTTTTAACCTTTTATATACTTAAAGATCTTTTTGGGGTTTGTTTTACTCTCCTTTGTGATTTGTTTTTCGTTTTCTATTTTAGCTGCTCTGATTTCTTTTTTTTTTACATTCCTTGTAGAACTGGAATGATTCCGCCTTCCTGTCAGACTTAAATGCTTTGAAAGCATGCCTCTTTTTATCCATTTCTTCCTTGACCTTCTTATTAAGCCACATCGGTTTGAATTTACTACTCCTGTTTTTGTTGACCTTGGGAATAAACAAACAAGTGTACTTATTGAGCACAGTTTTAAAAACATCCCACATTTCAGCATTATTCTTACCATGAAATACAATTTCCTACATTGCTTGTTTCAGCAAGTTAAAATTAGCTTTTCTAAAGTTAAAAGTCTTAGTTAGACCCTTAAAGTGTTGTTTAAGCTTATATCGAATGTGATCATATTATGATCGCTATTTCCTATGGTCTCCCCTACTTTAGTATTTGATATTATCTCCTCATTATTAGTTAGTACTAGGTCCAGTGTAGTCCTATGCCTAGTTGGTTCCTCGATTACCTGGGACAAGTAATGATCTTTTAGCATGTTTAAGAACCTGTTACCCCTAGCTGTAGTTACTGTTTCGGTGTTCCAATTTATGTCCAGTTAATTAAAGTCCCCAATGATAATGATGTCCCCCATTCCTGCAGCTTTTTTGATTTGCTGCAAGAGTTGTAATTCATCAGACACACTAATGTCTGACGGTTTGTAGCATGTCCCTATTGAAAGCTTTTTTGTATCTTTACCCCCACTCGAAATCTCAACCCATAATGACTCCACATTATCTCCAGTCTCCTCATAAATTACCTCCTTTAAATACGGTTTTAATAATGGCTTAATATAAAGACAAACACCCCTCCCTTTTTATTAGTCCTATCTCCCCTGAAGAGGATGTACACTTCCATGTTTGCTGCCCAGTTGTGAGAATCATCCCACCATGTCTCTGAAATGCCTATTATATCATATTGGTCATTATGTGCAATCCCCCATTTTACTTGTTAGGCTTCTTGCATTTGCAATCATACACTTAAGTTTAATAATTCCCTGATCTACAAGTTTTGTTGTAGATAACATTTCCTTAGGAACTGAGTTTTCCTTGAATTACCATCGCTGACTATTTTTCTCCTTCCCCCCTCTCCACCTCTATTATAATTTATACATCCCTCTTTTCTTTGCTCTCTAGTTGTCCCACTAATTCTTTCTAATCCCTCCCCCAGGCACCTAGTTTAAAATCTCCTCCAACCTTCTAACCATCCTTTCCTCCAGCACTGCTGTCCCCTCCTCATTTAGGTGCAATCCATTGTGACAAAAAAGATGGCGTCTGACTGAGAAGTCTGCCCAGTGTTCCAAGAACACAAACCCCTCTTTCCTACACCAGTCTCTATGCCACACATTTACCTTCCTAATCTCCCTCTGCCTCCCTGGACCAGCCATCTGATATGTCCACCTGGGGTGCACTCGTTCACAGATATACAATCATCCTGGAACTTCCCTCAGTCTGAGATTTGGAAATATCTTCAACTCCTACTGTACATTTCATCAATACCTCCCTTAAATCTATTGCTCTCTTAAGGGACCTTACAATTTTTGAGTCATTATGTGATCCCCCTCAGCCACCCTCTTATACTATCTCTACGCTATACACAGTTATTATTGTGGAACTCAGTGGAAGGAGCCAGAGATCAGGGCAAAAGGCACAGTGGGAGCAGCTGGGGACTGTGTCAGCAGGCACAGTGGGAGGATCTGGGGACCAGGGAATCAGGCACAGTGGGAGCAGCTGGGGACAAGGACAGCAGGCACAGTGGGAGGAGTTGGGGAGCATTGAAAAAGGACAGGGGATAAATGTCCTCTTTCTATGGCTTCCAGGATGTAGTTTTGTGGTCATTTGCTGTGCTGCTATGTGCTGTGAGCAGACGGCAGTCACCAGCATATTGGTTTCTCAAAAGTGTTAGTGACAGGCTGAATCTGACTCTCGGCGCTCCCTCAAATCTAGTGTCTGGTTAGCTACACCCTTTTCCCCCCTAGTTGCACCCCTGCCTGAATAGCCAGTTTCATAAATGTACAATGTCACTCAAAACCTATGATGCTGCAATTACACCATTTTGTGTCATCTCTTCTAGGGGTGGACTATTCAACCCAGGGTAATCCTCTCCAGTAAACCCAAGATGGCTGCCTCACCTTGTACTTTGTGAGGGTGGAATACACAACCCATGGAAGTTATTACCCAAAATACCTACACTAATCCTGCATTATGCTTACTGTGCGCTCTAGGTTTTCTTTTTATGTCTTTATGTCTGTGGCTTGTCTAATGCTGTATTACTAAAATCTTCATTGTTTTTAATGTTTGTAAAGCACCGATTCCTGTTGGTGAAAGATCACTATATAAATAAAACTATTATTATTATTATTATTATTATTATTATTATTAAATACTGCAGAATATGAGGTTAAAATTTGTAAATAAACTGTATTATTATAATTGGAACACTGTATAAAACTATTTTCGGTAAAATAAAGGGCATAATCACTGTGGGTCCAATAATTTCAAATTACTGTTTGTTCCAGATTATTGTCTATTATATATTCCAAATAAAGAATAGTGCATAGTGTCCTAAAATGGGGGAGAGGGAATAAGATTTTCCACTGCTCCCTGGATCAGCTCAGCATTATATGCATAGTGACCACAAAATTATAAAACCAAAAATCCGAGGACCTGTACAAAATGAAGATTGCTCATCTATCCTGGCAGTCGAAATACTGACACCGGAATCCCGACACTGCTTGGTTCACAATCCCGGCACCGGATTCCCGAATGCCGAGATCCAAAACAAGTGTTTGCCGACCACTGTAAAGGTAAGCAGCAGTGGGAGGAGGTTAGGTTTAGACTTCAAGGAGGGGGGGTTAGATTTAGGCTCCCCCGGGGAGGTTTAGGGTTAGGCTGTGGGGGAGAGTTAGGTTTAGGCTGCGGGAAGGGGGGGGGGGTTAGGTTTAGGTTTAGGCACCAATGGAGAGGGTTAGGTTTCTGGAAGGGAGGGATAGGGGGGCACAAGAGAAAGGTACTGTAAGAATACACACCTTGCCCTTGTCTGGATTTTCACCATTGGGATGCCACGGACGGTAGTCTGACCGCTGGCATGTCAGACCCAACCCATTAAAACCACCCTTTACTTTTTTAAGGCCCCAAATAATGTCAAAATAGATAAGCCTAGTTACACTGAAATTTATTTCTTATGACAATATGGAAATAAAGTGACAGACAATGTCGGCCCTAGCTCTGGGGGATCCTATATGGGTTCCCTTCCCCCTTGGAAATAGTGCCCCACTTTAATGTTGCTCCCCCAATCACTCATGGGAGTCTTGCGCTTGGCTGTGACATCATAGATATGGATCAACTGGCAGCTTCACTGATAAATAACTGACAACTACCTTTCCTCCATGCCAGTAGCTGGCACTGAGTGTGGGCCATTAAAATCACAGGATGAGTATCAATCTGTCCCTCGTGATGTTGTAGATATACTCTATCTATTAGCACCCTAGGCAACTACCAGCTTTCACATAATGGTAGCACATGCGCTGGCAATAGGTGGAAAGAAGAGTTGTACTGTATGAGGGCATTTAGCATTTCACTAATGGATATTTAATGTAAGATAAAGTACAGTAACTATTCTGCTAGAGCATGTATCTAAGAATCTAAAGAAGATAGGCTGGGGCTTAGTGTTAAAAAGACAAATATATGAACTATCAAAAGTACTCTACAGATGGACTATATACAGTAGATAATGTATTAGAAATAGAATATAACCTACCCTAAACACGTTTTGCAGTGCTTTTCTTGACAAAGACAGCAAAAATAATTGCATAAGTATCTGTTTTGTTCAAATGGTGAGATATTTACCATGATAATTTATTAACTTTTTTGAAAGAAGCTTATGTATGCTGACCATATTATCCCTTTAACCTGCGACACTCATGACTTACACAGGTTCTGTGGCTGGCTGACTACAAGTCTGTATTTCACCTGGTTTTAAGCAGCCACAGAACCTGAATAATTCATGAGTGTCCCAGGTTAAAGGGATAATGTGGTTAGCCTAGCTTATGGCTAATAAAGAAGCAACTTGATACTGTATATCCCTATATGTTTCTATAAATGCAAAGATACAGGAAATTAAAAAAAAAATTGCCAAATAAACCATTAATACATTTAATTCTATAAAAAGAAATGGCCGATGACTACCAATTAAATTCCTCACGTTATTTATTATAAAATGTTTCCTTCTTAAAATATTTTATTATCTGCTAATAAAATCTATAGCATAGAAAAACTGTGCACATCGTCCTACAAAAAACAGCTTACTGTGACTCAGGTAATGGATCTTTGCCCACAGCGGATTTTTTCTACTCTGTCTTCTCAAAGATTTACTGTACATGAAAAGATTTACTTAGTTTTATAAGGGAATATAATCCATTCCTGTGAGAGACCATTAAAATATGCATTCAATGTCTGATTCTGAGCACATGCAATGCACACACAATGCTTAGTTCACGCAATTGTGCTATTATGTGCAACTGCGCATGCGCAGATATTTCTAAAGACTTGTATGACCATTGCTGACCATATGCACAAGGATGCTACTGCAAATGAAGTATCTGAACTATTGTGTAAAAGTGATGGTGGGCCCTTGGCGATGATTGGGAGGTGGCTACAAATTGTCACTAAAATAGTCTGTTCAGTGGGGGTATTATTGGAATGTAATTCGTGTGTTAATGCCAGTGACTGCGCTCATGGGCACACAGCTGCAGGCATAGGAGGCCATGGTCAGATGGAGAACTTGCACAAATGGTGGCCTATGAGGACATACAAAATAGTACTAGAGTGTGTATGGATGCTGAAAGTTGGTGACTCAGTCCTTGCACATTCAGCAGTGTGAATGTACTCGATTGAATGTACCCTTTCAGATATAAACCCTTGCTTTAAACTTTGGACCCTGTGCACAGCACATGGGTTGAAGTCAGGGTTTCAGTACTTACCCCCATTCACACCTGGGTGATGAACCCGGGTTACTCCCATTCACACCAGACCTGGATCTTCCAGTGACCCGGTTCATCCATCTAGCAGTGGATACTTGGAAGTTATGTCATCTACAAGCCCTCTGTGGCCACCAATGAACTCATTTTAGGCCATCAACACCTGGGTCATACCTTTCACACATAAGTTGGGGCACTGACCTGGGTTGCACATCCCGGGAATAACCCTGGTCAATTGCTGGGTCGCGGAACCATGACTGTCAACCCAGGTCTGACCCTTTGAGAAGTAAGCAGGAGCCAAGTCAACTTATGTCTGAAAGGGGTATTATTAGTTTTGTTTTTTTTCCTTTACTTCAAAATCCGAATCATGCCAATGTCTTGCTACAAGGAAAGTCATTACACAATTTATCAGTTAACTGATATTTTCTCTTAGGAGGTGGAATTCTTAAATACAGTAACTATAAATTAGAACTATGATATTGAACATAAAATAAGATTTATTATAAATGATGGGAGACAGTCTTTTGAGTCTTGAGACCCAAGTCCAATTTAAATGACAACTTATAGATTTGTTTCCCCTTATTGCAGGATAAGAATAGTCTACTTTATCTTTACTAGTATATGGAATTTTTTGCACAGCAGTTAATGAAAATATTATTTGCCAAAGTAGGTAAGCCAAGTACATATTGAAACATAAAATATATATTTTCCACCTTAATGCAGGGTAAGAATAGTCTAGTTTATATTTACTACTGTATGGATTGCTTTACTTAGGGACTAATTCAGAGATTTATGAACCTTTGAAGATCTTGCAAATCTCTGATTATGTGCAGATCTGATTGACATGCTTCCGGCGTGTGGGGGTGGTGACGGCGAGCATTCCAGAACAGGGGAAGGGGGGTGTCAGTTCCATTTTCTGGGACTGTAGAAGCTAGTGGCTGCGTCCCCAGCTGTGTGGTTTTGGCAGAAATCTGATCTTCACGCAGAGTATCCAATCTTTGGATGTAGCCATCTGATCACAGAAGCCTGCAACTGGCATCCTTTACATCCTCAAGACACCCCTTGGGGCTTATGCCTATTTTTACATAGCCACTGTGCCTTGATGGTCTATGATCTATGAATCAGGATGTTAGCATCAAAATCATTTGCCAGACTCAGAGTAAAAGTACATAAAGCCAAGTATAACTTGAAAATGTAAATACAAAAATAAAAATCTACATTATTGCAGGGTAAGAATAGTCTACTTTAAGTATATCACTATGGAGGCTTTTACATGGCAATTAGTAGTGTGAACATTATATGCCAGATTTAGAGTAAAAGTATGAAGAGCTAAGTACAACTTCAAATACAAAGAAAAAAAATATTTGTTATTGCAGTGTAAGAATAGTTGATATTTATTCATTTCCAGACTTTTTGTTAAGTAAATTGTTAGAATCAGAAAGTAACTCCATATACTGCAGATAACCCAGAGATGTGGAAAGATCAATTAAATGAGAGCAGCAGTGCTATAATTACGGATGCCAAGACGTCACTCACCAGGGACAATGGTTGATTGGGGCACCACTTGGCTCAGCCACCATGATTCTCTGCACCTTTAAACATCTTGGCATTAATGATGTCAAGACCTGGGAGGTGCTGCTGCCGAAAGGAACTGAAGAAGTCAGGAGGATAAATTAAGTGCAAGCCAGCAGTGTATCTTCCCAGGAGTGGCCAGCCAACCACAATTCTTCCAAGAGAGCATCAACGACTGATGCAGGAAGTCACAAAAGAACTAAGACAAACATTTAAGGAACTGTAGGCCTAGCTCATATCACCTAATGTCCGCATTCATGATTCTACCATAGAATCATAGAATCCATATTAAGAGGAACATAAAGACTTAGCTCACATTTCCCAAAATTGCATTGACAAACCCCTAGTCTTTCCATTATCGTTCTGTTTACTGATGAGTCAAAAAAACTGAACTTTATGGGAGACAAAGGTCCTGTTACATTTGGCATAAAGTTAACACAGCATTCCACCATTCCTATTATTTAGTTATAAGTATACCATGTTGAGTCACATAATACAGCCAAGATATCACTCCTCTCCCCCTCCATCCTGAAAAGGTTAGAAAGGATTGATTATTGTATAACAAAGGGTTAAATTTATATGTAAGTTTAAGACCATTATCATAAATGTACACATACTTTAATTATTTTTATTATGTCCAAGTACACACCAAGATACAAAGCTCTTTTGAGAACCAATGAAGATATGTCTTTAAAGCCTTGGTTTTCCTAGCAGGGACACCCCTATCTTCCAGTTTTTCTTGTGCTGTTTCTGTAACTCTGGTCACGAAGGCTACATTCTAGAATGTGCTGATCTCAGGTAAACCACGCCCTCTCACCCTATGCCCATAAACCATTTCATCTCCCTACAATCAAACTTGACTCTGTCTCTCCACACTCCTGCTGAACACTTACCTCAAACACCTTCTAATCCTCCGTTTCTAGTCCTTCTTTCATCCTCCTATATGCCTAACTTCCACCTTCATGTTATTTCTTTTATCAGCCATTCAAGGCCATCTTAATCTATAGGCACACTGGACAGCTGCCTAGGGCTCCACAAAATGAGGAGCCTTTGAGCAGGATTGGGATGGTGTCTTTGGAGCTTCTTTTGGGAAACAGGTAGAGAATTCTGTCTAGCCACCCTGATTACGAATTACAAACAATCAGTGTGGCCAGGCAGCATTCTCTACCTACCTCCCAGCCTGTAGCCAGACAGTTAATGGCTGTCAGCATGATGAGTGGTGGATGGCTGGAGCTATCATAGTGCTGTCAGCCATTCCCTGTATGGAAAATTGCAGGGAGAAGGCGCGGAACCGCAGGAGTAGTGAGTTATGATTTATTTTGTATGAATTGGTGGGAAGGGGCCCTACCCCCATCTTCATTCTATTAACACACAAAGAAAGCATAAATAGTGTTTTATTCATTTCTAAAATGTAAAACAAATTATTGTATTTACCTATCTAAATGTTCACTAGTCTTCCCTGCAATTTTCAGACTCATTTTAAAATTTCAGTTTGCTCTGTAGCATATCTTCTCCTGTCTGGAGCCTGGCTGTCCTTATCCACAGTCAGAAAATCATAGAAAAAAACGATTGCATGGTAAACAAAAAGTGATCCATATGTAGTTGTGTTGGCATGTAGGGTACAATCAAGTGTATCAAGTCTAAAAAACAAAAAAAAATTAGGCAACCAACACCCATATTTTCTGTCTCCAATTTTTAATTGCATTGTACTGAAGTAAAGACACTTTGGTATGGGTAGTTGCTATATACACTTTCCTAAACAAATGACAAACAACATAAGCACATATATTGAGGAAAATATTTGTCACTAAAATTATTGATCTGTTAGTTATACATCTTCCTTGGAGATAGCCAGCTTAGCTAAAGCACTTCACCAATATAGTTTCTGAATTTTAGCATGCTATTATAATATATATAAATCCATAATGCACACAAGTTTTTACTTACTCTTGTCACATTAAAAAAAAAAGGTCTGCATTCTAAAGCAATAACAAACAGGATCCAAATTAGTTTGTGCATCCATATTCAGACTGCTGGCAGGTACTGTATTGGTGCCAAGGCGTGAAGTCTTGAAATAGCTAATTAACTTTCCAGCTGCAGCGGCTTTGGATCATGGTAATATGTGAGCTTGTTGATAAAAATGTAACACAAGGTTCTAAAAAAAAGAATAACTAAACTAGTTAAGCACCTCCATTATCACCATCAAGAATTAAGTCTTAAAAAAATTATAATTGTACATCTCTTATATTTAATATTCTGCTCACAGTTTTAAGGGATCAAATTTACTAACCATATAATTAAATTTTCTGAAAATATTTAACTTGATATGGTTTCTGCCAGAGTTGTTTATAGGCAGAAACATTCAGATTTTTTATTTATTAAATACATGGCTCTGCTTATAAAAAAATATTCTATTTATATCCAGTTAGTTTGTACTTACAGAAAAGTAAACATTTTACATTTGTAACATTGTTTAGTTATATTAATACTTAGATTTTAAAATGACCTGGACAATCTATATTTTTACAACTGTGTCTGTAAGACATTATGGAGTATATTTACTAAAAGTTGATTTTGGTCAATGTTGGTCGATTTCAGTTCTATCTTAATAGATGTTGGACTTCCAGGTTTAAAAAACACATTTACTAACATTTAAACATTAAAATAAAAAATTATTGCTAGTAAATGTGTGTTTTAACCCTGGAAGCCTAACATCGATTAAGATCGATCTGAAATCTGGCAAAATCAACCAAAATCAACACTTAGTAAATATACTCCTACAGTATGTCTTCTAATTACAATATACACAATAGAAAAAAGAAGTTTAAAATGATTGGACAAATAAAAATTAAAGAGCTGTGATAAGTATCACCCACTGATAGGAATCACGTGCATTGGACTCTGCCATTTGAAGAACAAACAAAAGGTTTACTAATAAAGTATTTGTTTGGGTAGAAGGCTTTGCTAGCCCAGTGCCAGCCACGCCAAACTGCATCCATGACTGTTTGTGATTCTGTAATAATCTATACTACATGATGGTGGTCATTCTGAGTTGATCGCTAGCTGCATTAGTTTACTGCGCAGCGATCAGGCAAAAAAAGTAACTTCTGCGCATGCATATGCGGCGCAATGCGCATGCGCCTCATACTATTGCAACGAATGATGTAGTTTCACACAAGGTCTAGCGAAGCTTTTCAGTCGCACTGCTGGCTGCAGAGTGAGTGACAGGAAGAAGGCATTTCTGGGTGTCAACTGACCGTTTTCAGGGAGTGTTCAAAAAAATGCAGGCATGCCAGGAAAAATGCATGCGTGGCTGGGCGAACGCAGGGCGTGTTCATGACGTCAAAACAGGAACTGAATAGTCTGAAGTGATCGCAAGCGCTGAGTAGGTATTGAGCTACTCTAAAACTGCACAAAAAAAGTTTGCCGCCGCTCTGCGATCTTTTCGTTCGCACTTCTGCTATGCTAAAATACACTCCCAGTGGGAGGCGGCATAGCGTTTGCACGGCTGCTAAAAACTGCTAGCGAGCGATAAATTCAGAATGAGGGCCAATGTTAGAAGTCAATGATGAGTTCTGTGACCATATAAAGTTATATGGTCACAGAATGCAATCCATAACCAACTATAGGAAAACATCGAAGTCCACCACCATGCACCAAGACCTAGCAGACGAACTGAACCACTTTTATTGCAGGTTCGCAAAAGAAGTCCCCTGCAACCTAAACAATCACCTCTACGATGTCCCAAACATCGACGGCCAACCCCAGGCACTGCAAGTCGCCCAAGAAGAGGTGGAGGCATTGTTCAAAAGGGCCAACCCAGGAAAGCTCCGGATCCTGACGGAGTGTCACCATCTGCCCTAAGAGCATGTGCGGGTCAGCTCACCCCCATATTCACCAAGATCTTCAACAAATCGCTGGAGCTACAGAAAGTCCCTTCCTGCCTCAAAAGGTCTACTATCGTCCCGGTCCCCAAGAAACCCTCTATCACGAACCTGAACGACTACAGGCCAATAGCACTGATGTCTGTGGTCATGAAAATGTTCGAGCGTCTGGTTTTGAATCACCTGAAAACTGTGACTGGCCCCCAACTGGACCCCCTGCAGTTCGCCTATCGATCCCCAGCATCCTCCACCCCAAATTACTTTGCCTAGGGGTCCCAGAAGCTACCTGTTCCTGGATAGTAGACTTCCTGACAGATAGGACACAGATGGTGAAAGCGGGGGAATTCACCTCTCAAGCGCAGTCCATTAGTATAGGGGCCCCTCAAGGCTGTGTCCTCTCACCCCTGCTCTTCTCCCTGTACACAAATGACTATACCTCAGAGTCGCAATCAGTAAAGATCATCAAATTCGCAGATGACACCACCGTCATCGGCCTCATCAAGGATGGGGGCGAATCGGCCTATAGACGGGAAGTAGACCGGTTGGCCCAGTGGTGCATCCACAACAACCTTGAGCTCAACCCCATCAATACTGTCGAGATGATAGTGGACTTCAGGCAGAAGTCATCTAGTGCACCTCCGCTAATGATTGCTGACAGTGTGGTATCGCTAGTGGACTCCTTCAAGTTTCTAGGGACCAATGGGGGTCCAACGCTGATGCCACTGTTGGGAAAGCACAGTAGAGGTTGTTCTTCCTCAGGCAACTAAGGAAGTTCAACATCCCACAGAAGCTTCTGCTCCTCTTCTACTCCGCGATTGTGGAGCCGGTACTGTGCTCCTCGATACTCGTATGGTACAGCTCCGCCAGCGTGAGGGACAGATGCAGGCTCCAAAAGGTGGTCAGAACCGCAGAGAAGATCATCGGGGCCGACCTTCCCTCAGTCCAGGACCTAAAAAGCGGGCAATGAAGATAGTAAAAGACCAGCTACACCCCGGCCACAGCATGTTTAACTTGCTTCCTTCAGGCAGGCGTTACAGGGCCGTCCCCGCCAGGTCCACCAGAAGCCTCAACAGTTTCTTTCCCCAAGCTATCCGCCTGCTGAAGTCCTGAACATTGACTGACTAGACGTACATGTAACTCACTTGTGTCCCTACGGTATACCTATCTGTGTTGCTTTTCTTGACCCACCCCCCACCTGCTTATCTGTTACCAACTTGGCTGTTGTATAGCAAACCGAAGACAAAATCCTAGTATACCTGGCCAATAAAGCTGATTCTGATTCTGATAAAGCTGTAGGCAGAGTGCTTCTAGAAATAATAGAAATTCAAGGTGATTTCCATAATAATTTTCGGTAAAAAAAACAGTACCAGTACATTATTCATAAGACAATTATCACCATTTCTTATATGTACTGTAAGCAGCACATAATAAACAGAGCATTCACAGGTAGCACATTTACTCTTGCCAATCTTAATAAAAGGTGTTCTGAAATGTATATTGTATTATAATTTATAGGGCTGCATTAGTGAAGAGGATCTTAAATCTGCCCGATGTCATTAGACAAAATACAATTTTCTTCTGTGACCTTTGAACCAGTTGCATGCCAAATTCTGAATCTGGTTCCAATAGACCCATCAATCGACTGCTATAGTGTTAGTACAGCTACTGTAATGCTAATTGATTGCTACAAGATTGGATGAAATAATTGCAATACATAATATACTACTAGGGTTTGTTACATTTTATATTAACAATGACAATAACCCCTTAATATGTACAGCTGAATTCAATATAGATCTTAATGAAGTCCAGGCTTTATGAATATCCATGCAGGCCTGTGGGAAGGGGGGGGGGAACGGAACACTTGTACCAGGCCCTGTGATTCTGAGGAGTCCGGACCCTCAGGTATCTTGGAAGACCAGTTCCTGTGTTACCCTTGCCTGTACTGTGCTGTGATCAGTTACCCTTGTCTGTACTGCGCTGTGATCAGCCTGGCCCAGACAGACAGAGAGTGAGCCCCGGTCGGCCACTGGCAGGTGGTGCAATAAAGTTGATTTTGGGGTGACACAGCATGCATGACCTTATAACATCACAACGGACAGTATGGGAGCCTCGCTGCCTGGGAAAACAGAGCAGCAGAATCAGTATGTAGCAAGTACACACAACAACCCAGGTTTTTGTTCAGTGAAAAAAAAAATGTGTCCAGTTACCTGGGAAGCAAACCCGGTTAGTGAGCAATGGTAGCCATTTACCAGGACCTGGGATAAGGGGGCAGTGTAAACGGGTGACCCAGGTGATCTGTCCCGGGACCTGTTTACAGCATGCGGAGTGCCTATACAGTACATTCTGAACTTCAATGTCCTTCGGGCTGTCGGAAGGTTGGGGGACATCACGCACACTCTCTGCACTGCTGTCTGCCCAGCTATGCAGACAACAGCAATGCCAAGTGAAGGGGAATGGATGTCGCACAAATGTGTGCAGCATCCATTCAGTGGCCAGCCACAGATGCTGGACTCTTCCCTATCTTGACATGGGGTGATATCTATGAGTGAGTATGGGCTAACAGGACTGAGGCTACAGCAGATTTCCTGGCCTAGGGCCGGGAATATCCCCGGTTGGCGCTGCTGTGATAAAGCGGTAAGTCCCGGGTGTGACCAGGCTTGGACCCGTGTTCCGTATCCCAGGTTAGACCTGGGGCTTTCACGTAAAAGCAGTGTAACAGAGTAGAACCTATTGTGTTCATATCTGATATATGTCGAGGTGAATTATAAAAAGAAAAAAAAATCATATAAATCACAAATTATTACCTACAGTATATACCGGTGATTCCCATCCAGTGTGTCTAGTATCTTTTATAAGTCACAGTCTCAGTCTGGATGCACAACAAGAATTTACGATTGAAAGGGGAAGACTCTTAAAATAAATTGATTATATGTAGATTATTTGTGAATTTAAATTAAGAATATTCATTGTAATTTACTTTGATTTTCAAAAAGACTCTTTATTCAGTGTTCTGCTTGTTTCTGCATTGTAATACTGGCATGTGTCACAAATTTGAATACTGTTTAATCTCTGTCAGCAGGTGTATGCCAACACTAAAAAGGTTGGAAATCACTTGCCATAACCAACATATCCTACTTTTAGTGTTGCAATAACATTGTCTCAAAATTTCATTTTGAGTTGTGCTGTGATATAATAAACTGAATGAGTTCATCATGTTCTGTCAAATAGTGTTTGTGTAGACAAGATGCCAAATTGACTGACTGTGTCATCTACTGCTGGGAATAAAAGACTGATAGTAAAATAATACAGCTGCTCAATATAAAATGTAAGTGTGGACGGAATTTACTTTTGCAGTATACTGTACTTTGAGCTTGAATACCTAGGCATGTGTTTACATTACCTTGCTGGATGGGATCAGAATTATTTACCTACAATCAAAACCCAGAGAGTCAAAATACTGACATTTAAAATGTCAAAATGGTAAAAATGGTAAAAATTCAACACAGTTTTACGTTGACATAGGTCAACATGGACACCGTACAGGTGTACTGCGTCCCCTCCTGCGCTCGCCATGCTTTGGGGCACGGTGCCTCGCTGCGCTCGGCACACTATTATATTCCCCCTCCACGTCCACTGGGATGGTAAAGTATGAACAAGTCGGTTTCTTTTTGACCTTTCGACATTTTAAATGTCGGAATTTTAACCGTGTCAACATTTTTAATGTTGCTGTTTTGACCATGTTGGTATTTTGACCTTATCGGTATTCTGACCATCGGTCAATGGTTGTTGGTATTTTGACCGTCGGGATTCTGATTGTAGGTAAATTGACCGCATCCCTCCTGGATATACAACTATGTTCTCATTTATGCTAATTACATGTTTATGTGATACACACTAGGGATCTAATTGAGATTGCATCGCAGTCGCGATGTGACCGCATTTTCCTATCCCCAAAGACAGTGCGCATATACAGGTCCTCTTCTGCGTGTGTGCGGCCAGGCCAATGCGATTGCATCGCGTTGATGATGTTAATGCCTCTGCCTGATTGACAGACAGAGGCGCTCACAGGGGTAAGGTGGTGCCAGTTTCAGAGGGCTGACCTTTCATGCTGGGCAGCCTTGCCCTGCATTGGTCTTCCCCCAGTTAAGGTTGCATGGATGGGTCAGAATTAGGAGGGATTGCTGACTCCAGAGTGCCATAGGGGAAGCCAGGGGTATCTCCAGGTAAGCTGGCTCTCAGATGCTGTAGGAGCCATTACCATGTGGCCTTACACTGGGAATTTAACCCAGACATATTTGTAATTATTTATGGGGTGGGTGTGGGGTGTGGTGGCCCCTGTGTCGGTATGGCTGGGCTGCTTCAGGTCGGCACACCCTAACACTTTATTAACACTTATGATTTTCCCTATCACTTTGTATATATTTTTGTATTATTTTAATCACACCACTTACATAGCACTTCTGTGCTTCTTATTAACCCTTATTAATTCTCACCTGTGTGCTGACCTGGGGTGGCCGACCTGTGCCGACATCATGGGGTCCTGCACCCCGGACCCATACCTAGTATTAGGGACCCCCAGTGGCGGAGAAGCCTAGTCGATCGGCCTGGGGGCTTAACCCTATATCTGCAGATATACGCAACTAAGATCTCCGTATTATCTGACTATTATGTAGTAATATTTTTCACTCGATGTGCATTAGGGAACACATTGTTTTTTCCTACCCAGTTAAGGTTGCAGAAACTGGTTCTAGATACATAATTAAAAATCATATTGACCTAATGTGCAAAAAGTTCAACAATAAAGAAAAAATACATTCATTAAATTAAATATATAGATGAGAAAACTGATGGGGGGTTTTAATTGGAAATTGTTTTAAAAAATATTCAGTGTTTCATAAGAATTGTGAAGACTGTGATACTGTATAAACAAGATGATTCTGGAATCTAAAAAAAATGTTTATGATCACAAGAATGCCAGCCAGTTAGGGGTATATAAGCTGGAGCCCAAGAAAACAATGATACATAAATAACAGAAGAATAACAATGACTAGTGTAAGTAGTATAAATATACTGTAACAGCACAAATGCACAGGGAACTGTGTCCCTGAATGCCAACTTGACCAGAAGACAGCTAGAATCTAGAGTAATGGTTAGATTTAATGAGGCAGAAATGTGCAATTAAGTACAGCTATTAAATATTCTTAGCTAGCGCAACACCCTATAAACAATAAAAAAAATGTTGTACAGTATATTCTACAGTATGACATCATTTTGCGACATTAGCATTTTAACGAGTATGTTTTTTAATGACCGATGTTATGGAGACAAAGAGCAGTTTTGTATTAGCTTTATTTAGTTATGGAAGTTTATAATAAAACACTTTGCTCCCTGTTTAAATGGAGTTTGTAGATATTAATGTGAACACTGCTGGTCCTGTGGTAGACTTGGTTGATGTATTCTGCTGTAATTTTGACACGCTCTCACAGTAGCTTTCATGGAACTATGGTATGGGTATTGCGTATGTGACCAGAAGGGCTCCCAAATACATGGATGTCACAGCCTACAACCAGTAGCATCACAATGGGGGTGTGAGGGGTTCAGCCAGCACCCAGGTGTTACACGCTGAGGGCTGACACTAAAGTGCTGATTCCCCTTCAGTGACAGGAGCAGGGTGCAGTACTGTGACAATACATGCAGCACCCTGCTCCTGTCACTGTGCAGGAGCCGGCACTGCACTTGCACTGTTTCCAGGGGGCAGCCCGCATCTCCGGCACCCTTGGAGTGACGAAACAGGGGTCCAAATGTGAGGTCACGCACCCTGTCTGTGAGGCCATGCGCAGTGACCTCAGACAGGGTGCACACTTAATGTGCCCTCCCGCACCGGGTGCCACTGCAATCAGTGACGCCTCTGCCTAAAACAAAACACCTGGTTAATGGGGCACACATAAACAGGTGCAGTACAATCAAATAAATGTTGGGTGCCAGACCATCTCATTGTGAAACAATAACAAAACTTTATGTAGACTTCTTCACATACTCCAGCATAGTTTCAAGCACTTTTTCACCAACTTCATTCAGCACAATACCTCAGTACAGTATATGGCAAATACTCAATATTAATCTTTATACTGTAGATGTAAAAGATGGAGACTCTCTCCACCTCCAGCATAATTATGCATAATTTCACAGCAGTAAAAGGCAGCGCATACCCAGTGTTGTTGGATACATTTTACAGCATATTGTATTAGTTCATTTAATACACAAAACAGCATACAAGGTATTTTAGATACGAAATTCCCCACACTTCTCCTCAACCCACATGGGTGACTCCTAACATGTGGTACATCCCATTATAAAGGCGGCCTACATCTTTTCATCACACTGCCCACAGTTTCTTCAGGCAGACATACTTATGTCCTATTATCTAGGAAACTCTGCCAATTAAACTATCCCACTATCCAGGGACCTTTCATCTGATATGCTGGCAACAGTATGCAGACCTTTAACCCTTTTAATGCTGGGATCTTCTACTTCATATGGTTTCTTAGGACACCCCTCTACTCATGCAGCTATTACTGTATGCAACAACTCCCCTCACTAAAGGAGCACATCTCGGGGTGCTATCAAACAGAGATATTTGCCTGCTTTACATTACAGTACATGAAGGCACTCGTCCTGCCTCATTCCATATGGCCTTCCACTGGACTCTTCCTTTTTCCTCTCAAGAAAATGTCTCTTTTGACCATCCGCTGTGGTTGGCAGCATTTTCCATCTTGCCCTCTGTATGGTTCTCTAACATGGTTGGGGGGACATCACACACACTCTGAAGATGTGGCAGTAAAATACACTGCTGCTTTATATGTCCTATACATATGGCTGCTTCCCTTCTCTGCAGACTGTGAGTGACACTGTGAATACCTTGCTTATTGGAACGTAAAGCCACATATTCCTTTTGTGCGCCTGGGTAATACAGGACCTTTTACCAAGAATTGGTAAAGAAACAGGCGCGTAAGTAACCATAACTGTAACTGTTGCTGTTGGATGGGGTAATAGTCAGTCACCCCAAGAGACAAACATATATACAAAAAAGTGGGGGCCAACTGCGCTGGTACAAATAATCACAATATAATATTCACTATAGAATCAATATCTGTATATTTAATAAAAAATCTTTATAAAATCAGTAAGCCATAATTTTCATATGGGTAAACATATACATTTAAAATAAAGCCATATAAGCCACTCTGTGACTGTAATTCATTTCACTTAGGGCAGTCTATGTGCAAAAAACAGCATAAGCAACCGGTGCTGATTGAAATAGAATTGAGTCCTGCAGGACAAGCAATGTGTGGATTTTGTACCATCCAATTTGGAGACGAATAGTTACCAAGTCCTTAGTGGTCTTTTTGCCGGATATTCCACCTAGCGGGTATCCAGAGTATCCTCCTTTCTCCAACGCAATAGTGTAGTGGTTCTCCATTTATTAATATCCACAAAAGGAATGCTGGAGTCTCCCAAGATGTAAATCCTGCAAAGTCCTGTAGATTTCTCAGCAATGCCCTGGTCAGAGATGAGGCTTCCTAACGCGTTTCGCTGTCAATTGGCAGCTTTATCAAAGGTAATAAGACAGTGGCTTAGATCCCCTTATATAGGGGCTACAATAAACACACCCAAATTAACACAGGAAACACCTGTGATGATTCAATACAGATAGGATAATCAAAACTATCTTATGATCTTAAGGTAGCAGCAGGAAGACAGACTTTTTCTATTACTAATAATAAATTACAAAAACGAGGTTTCTAAACCATAAAACAAATATAAAACATTTAATTCATTTTGTTTGGCCCGGTCACATGACCATAATCACATGGCCTGCCAGCCCTAAAGGCCAGCTCCCTATTGGTCTTCTCATAAACACAAGTAGTGTTACTAAGGATACCAGTGCTTAGCCTATCATTTGGCTCTACACTTGCGGTCATGTGATTAGAAACACTCCATATTTGGAGTTCCGCCCATCTGTAAACTTCTGGTCACGTGTCCGTGGTCATCCAGATACCTACTTTTGGATATGACACGCCGGACCACGTGAGTGGATAACGTACAGGCGCACCTGGAGATTTCCCCTTCTCCCAGCTGACCCACCATTGTGGCCAGCGTTATGCGGCATCCCCACATCTTCCTCTCAGTGCGTCACACCAGGTCACGTGATCGGCCACCCGGGGGAAGGCAGAACAGTAAATAAAACATAAACAATAATACTAATAAAGGAACCTCTCTTATCTTTTTAATATTATATCAAATCTTTTGGCTCATATTTCCTTATATTCTTATATTTATATTATTTTAATTTATATTCATTAGGATAGTGGAGAAGGGGCGGGGTGAGGGAGAGAAAAGGGGGAAAGAGTGGATAGGACTATTATACATATCTTATATATGTGGATATAAGATATATAGATGTAACCTATATAGGTGTCACCTATATAGGTATGACCTACTGTACATAAGTGTGACATAACATAATGACAGGTGTTAATCTTATTCATGATAGAGAACTTAGGTGGGAGACTTACATTCCAAGATCAGAAATATCTCTTAATGGGGATATGGGGTACACATTATCTTGATGTTCTCTTATCATACCAAGCAGGATGAGGAGCAAATGATCTATATAACTGAATTTAGCTCCAGCGCCTCATTCAGACCATGGGGATGGAGCGAATTAATTCTAAAAATCCAAACAATCTCCTGTTAACACAGGTTCCTATACCGATCCCCTCCTCTAACTGTTTGGGAAATCTTCTCTAGCCCTATGACTCATAATGAGCTAGGGTCTCCTTGATGAATCTCCACAAAATGTCTAGATACACTAGGGTTCATTTTTTTGTTAACAATATTGCATCTGTGCTCCATGAATCTGGTTTTAAGGCTATGGGTGGTTCTACCTACATATCGCATTTTGCAACCACATTCCAGCAGGTAAATCACCCAGTCTGTACTGCAGTTGAAGCTTTTTTTTAGATAGGAACCATTATTCCCCTCTATATTGATCGTCTTAGTCCGATTTGTTGCATGTGAACAGGTTGTACAGCGAGATTTTCCACATTTGAAAAAACCAACTGTGTTGATTGGCAGCCATCCACCCATACTCCCCTCTGCTTTTTTAACTTGTTATTCTTTTAGTAGGCTTGGGGCCAAAATCGTCTTGAGGGATCTGTTCTTTTTATAGATGACTTTAGGATTGGGGGGCAATTCATTTCTCAGAACGGGGTCTTGTTTTAAAATGTTATAATTTCTACTGAAGGATTTTTTTATTTCTCCTGATCTATTGTTGTATTTTGTAATGAACGCTAGCTCATATGGAAATGTATCTTTTTCTTCTATTCCTTTTCTTTTTTTCCTTTTATCATCTCCGGAAATTAGCTTTTCCCTATCTATGCTCATTACATCCTCAAAGGCCTTATTGAGGATTTTCTTTGGATAACCTCTAGAATCAAAAGTTTTGATCATAGTTTGAGCTTGTTGGACAAATACTTCTCTCCTGGAACAATTGTGCTTGACTCATAACAGTTCTCCCTTGGGGATATTCTCCTTCCATGGTGCGAGATGAGCACTCGAAAAATGGAGATAAGCGTTACTGCCTACTTCTTTAACATAGTTGGATGTCTGTATTTTATTATCGATGATCTCCAAAGTCAGATCCAAATAATTTATCTTTTGTCTATCAAATGTGTGAGTGAAAAACAAATTATAAGTGTTTGTGTTTAGTAACATGACAAAATCCAGAGCAGTGTCAGAATTCCCATCCTAAAAAAAAAGATTAAATCATCAATGTAATGGCCATAGAGGACCAGGTGCGTGCCGAGGTCACTCCCCCAAATGAGTTGGTCTTCGACCTGACCCATAAAGAAGTTGGCATAACTCGGCGCAAACCTGGTCCCCATGGCCGTCCCCATCACCTGTAAATGGTGAGTGCCTAAAAACAAAAAATAATTGTGACGCAAAATAAAGGAGATGGAATCTAACAGCAAAGACCTGTGTACCTCTGTGAGGTCCCCATCTCTATTTAATTTCTCACGTATTGCCTCTATTCCTGATATATTTGGGATGTTAGTATAAAGACTCTAGATATCCAGAGTCAGAAAGGCATAAGAAGATTTCCACTCCACTGTTTCAATTAACTTCATAAAGTAGGCGGTGTCTTGAATGTGGGACCTCAACAGAGGCACCTGTGGCTGAAGGTGATTGTCTTGTTAGGGTCTCCTGCTCTGTGCTGCCACGTCGTTATGGCAACCGGGAGACAAGTGCTAGCGGAGTAACCTGAGCGTAGCTGATACTCCGGTTCGGGTCTTTTGCTGTGCAGTGGTTACAGGCTCTGTGCACGGCAGGGGATCTGGTGCTGGTTTTTGTGCTCACAGTCTGTGTGGTTTGAGTGGGGCGTGGACAGCACCTGCTATATAAACCCTCTTCTCAGGTTAGGCAGATGCTGCTGAATCTTTGTTGGTTAGTCAGTTCCTGAAAGCTAGCTAGTACTGTGTAAGCTTTGTATTTGTTTGTTGCTTACTGCAAATAGGCCTTGGGATTTGGTATTACACTCTGCCAATCCAGACCTAGCAGTAAGACTGGAGTCAGTCGTTTAACCTGCTGGGGTTCTTTTGCTACTCTGTGAACCTAGCAGGTTTGCGGCTGTATTCTCAGACTTGCCTGCCAAAATCCTTTCTCACTGTGCAAGGTGTTCAGGTGTCAGTTTAGTGGCAGTAAGCTGAACCAGTGCACTGCAAGTGAGGACTAGGATTGTGGAGACTCTCCTTGTGTCTATTACTCCATCTCTGACCGAGGAGTTTACTGCCACACCCGTTGGTAACCCTTTAGGGTTTTGCTGTTGCCCTTAGCAACAGCATTTCGGGTTCTCTACGTATTAAATCACAACATCTCGCTTCTTTCCATCTGTGCATTCCTAATACTAGGGAGACACCCAGTTTCTTATCCTTTGGGCTTCTCTGTTCACTTTGTGTTTATTTTGTTACCCTATCACCTTCTATGTATGTAATGTCATATTCCCCAGTCTGTCTGTGAGTTCATTTGTTTTGCATCCCTCTCCGTTCAGACACCAGTACATTCCTGCTGGCACTGGTGTGCATAACATATTCAGCAGCCTAATACTGCTGTTGAAATTTTGTGGGAATATGGAGCATACCCCTCAAAATACTTTGCAACAGGTGGACGATCAGGTGCGGGTCCTGACTCGACAATTTAATGATTTGTCCATTAAAATGCACACCTTGCAGGGCGCTGGCGGAGCTCCCGCAGCAGCAGTGCCTTCAGGGGTTAAGGAGCCGAAAGTAAATCTCCCGGATCGTTTTTCTGGAGATCGCTTGCAGTTCTTTTGTTTCAAGGAGAGCTGCAAGCTATATTTCCAGCTTAGGCCTCAGTCTTCAGGGTCGGAGATTCAGCGGGTGGGCATAGTGATTTCCTTGCTACAAGGAGACCCACAGGTCTGGGCATATGGGTTGCAGCCTGACTGTCCGTCGCTTAAAAGAGTTGATGCTTTTTTTACGGCACTGGGCATGTTGTATGATGACCCTGACAAGACGGCCTCAGCCGAGGCTCAGATTTCGATCCTTAAGCAAGGGCGAAGGCCAGTTGAGGTTTATTGTACGGAGTTTCGGAGGTTGGCCCATGATACCCAGTGGAATGACCCAGCCCTGAGACACCAGTACCGAAGAGGTCTTTCTAACCAGTTAAAAGACCAACTGGTACAATATCCCTTGCCTGATAGCTTGGATCAGCTCATGCAGTTATCCATTCGGTGGATAGATGGCTGAGAGAGCGCAGGCTTGAAAGGGAGACCGAGGTTTCCTTCTTTCCCAAGGGAACCTCAGACTCTGAGGAATTTTCCGAGGAGCCTATGCAGATTGGGGCTACCCGCCTCTCCTCGCGTGAGAAGACGCGGAGGAGACAGCAGGGGTTATGTTTGTACTGTGGGAATAAAGGTCATGTGGTAGTATCATGCCCAGAAAAGCCAGAAAACTTCAGGGCCTGAGGGTGATGGGAAATATCCTGTCAGGCCAGAAGTCAGAATTTCCCAAGAAGACTTTTATCATTCCGGTGACCTTGAAGATCCTCGGTCAAACTGTCAAGACTGAGGCCTTTGTGGACAGTGGGGCCGACGGGGTTTTTATGGACCGCCAATTCGCCCTGAAACACTCTGTTCCCTTAGTACCCTTGGCATCGGAGATTGAGATTTGTGGGTTAAACGGGGAACCATTATCCCAGGGTAAAATTACCTCTTGCACTAGCCAGATTTCTTTGTTTATTGGAGCCACACACTCTGAAAAATTGTCCTTTTATGTGACTGTCTGTACTTTTGCCCCATTGGTGTTGGGGTTACCCTGGTTAAGGGCCCACAATCCTCAATTTGACTGGGTCTCTGGGGAGATTCTTAGTTGGGGTACTGATTGTTTCAGGAGTTGCTTGAGCCTTCCAGTCAGGCTTTCGCAGCTAAGTTTGCCAGGATTGCCAGGATGTTATGCAGATTTTGCGGACGTGTTCTCCAAAAGAGTTGCAGAGGTACTACCTCCCCATCGCCCCTATGACTGTGCCATTGATTTGTTGCCGAATGCTAAGCTTCCCAAGAGCAGGTTGTACTCCCTGTCACGTCCTGAGACTCAGGCTATGGCAGAGTACATTCAGGAGAACTTGGCTAAGGGATTTATCAGACCTTCACAGTCTCCAGTTGGGTCGGGGTTCTTCTTCGTGGGTAAAAAGGACGGTTCGTTGCGACCCTGCATCGACTTCAGGGAATTGAACCGTATCACGATTAAAAACTCATACCCACTGCCTCTCATTTCGGTCTTGTTTGACCAGCTTCGTACTGCCACCATTTTTTCTAAGATTGACCTACGCGGTGCGTACAATCTAATCCGAATAAGAGAGGGGGATGAATGGAAGACTGCCTTTAATACCCACTCAGGGCATTATGAATATTTGGTGATGCCTTTTGGGCTCTGTAATGCCCCGGCAGTCTTCCAGGACTTCATGAACGATGTGCTCAGGGAATATTTGGATAGATTCTTAGTTGTATACTTAGATGACATCCTAATCTTCTCCCATTCCCTGGAGGAACATCGGAAGCATGTACGCTTAGTCCTCCAGAAACTCAGAGACCACCGGCTTGGGGCGAAGCTGGAGAAGTGCGAATTTGAAGTTCAGCAAATCGCATTTCTAGGATATATTATCTCCCCAGAAGGTTTCCAAATGGAGGGTTCCAAGGTACAGGCAGTCCTGGATTGGGTGCAGCCCACTAGTTTGAAGGCGCTTCAGCGTTTTCTGGGCTTTGCAAATTTTTATAGACGATTTTTCGCTGGATTTTCGTCTATAGTGGCGCCCTTGGTGGCACTCACTAAGAAAGGGGCGGATGTTGCTCACTGGTCTTGTGAGGCCAAAGCGGCTTTTGCCCGTCTCAAAAGGGCATTTGTCTCGGCCAAGGTGCTGCGACACCCAGATCCAGAGCGTCCTTTTGTGGTGGAGGTGGATGCCTCTGAGATGGGTATTGGGGCAGTGCTCTCTCAGATGGGGGTGTCTGATAATCGCCTTCATCCCTGTGCTTACTTTTCCGGCAAATTTTCGCCTGCCGAGATGAATTATGACGTGGGTAACCGGGAATTGTTGGCTATTAAGGATGCATTCGAGGAGTGGAGACACTGGCTTGAGGGGGCTAAGTTTGTGGTCTCAATTCTCACCGACCATAAGAATTTGGCATATTTAGAGTCAGCGAAGCGCCTCAATGCCAGGCAGTGTTAGGGTCTTCTGCTCTGTGCTGCCACGTCGTCATGGCAACCGGGAGACAAGTGCTAGCGGAGTAACCTGAGCGTAGCTGATACTCCGGTTCGGGTCTTTTGCTGTGCAGTGGTTACAGGCTCTGTGCACGGCAGGGGATCCGGTGCTGGTTTTTGTGCTCACAGTCTGTGAGGTCTGAGTGGGGCGTGGACAGCACCTGCTATATAAACCCTCTTCTCAGGTTAGGCAGATGCTGCTGAATCTTTGTTGGTTAGTCAGTTCCTGAAAGCTAGCTAGTACTGTGTAAACTTTGTATTTGTTTGTTGCTTACTGCAAATAGGCCTTGGGATTTGGTATTACACTCTGCCAATCCAGACCTAGCAGTAAGACTGGAGTCAGTCGTTTAACCTGCTGGGGTTCTTTTGCTACTCTGTGAACCTAGCAAGTTTGCGGCTGTATTCTCAGACTTGCCTGCCAAAATCCTTTCTCACTGTGCAAGGTGTTCAGGTGTCAGTTTAGTGGCAGTAAGCTGAACCAGTGCACTGCGAGTGAAGACTAGGATTGTGGAGACTCTCCTTGTGTCTATTACTACCTCTGACCAAGGAGTTTACTGCCACACCCGTTGGTAACCCTTTAGGGTTTTGCTGTTGCCCTTAGCAACAGCATTTCGGGTTCTCTACGTATTTAATCACAACATCTCGCTTCTTTCCATCTGAGCATTCCTAATACTAGGGAGACACCCAGTTTCTTAGCCTTTGGGCTTCTCTGTTCACTTTGTGTTTATTTTGTTACCCTATCACCTTCTATGTTTGTAATGTCATATTCCCCAGTCTGTCTGTGAGTTCATTTGTTCTGCATCCCTCTCCGTTCAGACACCAGTACATTCCTGCTGGCACTGGTGTGCATAACATATTCAGCAGCCTAATACTCCTGTTGAAATTTTGTGGGAATATGGAGCATACCCCTCAAAATACTTTGCAACAGGTGGTCGATCAGGTGCAGGTCTTGACTCGACAATTTACTGATTTGTCCATTAAAATGCACACCTCGCAGGGCGCTGGCGGAGCTCCCGCAGCAGCAGTGCCTTCAGTGGTTAAGGAGCCGAAAGTAAATCTCCCGGATCATTTTTCTGGTGATCGCTCGCAGTTCTTTTGTTTCAAGGAGAGCTGCAAGCTATATTTCCAGCTTAGGCCTCAGTCTTCTGGGTCGGAGATTCAGCGGGTGGGCATAGTGATTTCCTTGCTACAAGGAGACCCACAGGTCTGGGCATATGGGTTGCAGCCTGACTGTCCGTCGCTAAAAGGAGTTGATGCTTTTTTTACGGCACTGGGCAAGTTGTATGATGACCCTGACAAGACGGCCTCAGCCGAGGCTCAGATTTCAATCCTTAAGCAAGGGCGAAGGCCAGTTAAGGGTTAATTGTACGGAGTTTCAGAGGTTGGCCCATGATACCCAGTGGAATGACCCAGCCCTGAGACACCAGTACTGAAGAGGTCTTTCTAACCAGTTAAAAGACCAACTGGTACAATATCCCTTGCCTGATAGCTTGGATCAGCTCATGCAGTTATCCATTCGGGTGGATAGATGGCTGAGAGAGCGCAGGCTTGAAAGGGAGACCGAGGTTTCCTTCTTTCCCAAGGGAACCTCAGACTCTGAGGAATTTTCCGTGGAGCCTATGCAGATTGGGGCTACCCGCCTCTCCTCGCGTGAGAAGACGCGGAGGAGACAGCAGGGGTTATGTTTGTACTGTGGGAATAAAGGTCATGTGGTAGTATCATGCCCAGAAAAGCCGGAAAACTTCAGGGCCTGAGGGTGATGGGAAATATCCTGTCAGGCCAGAAGTCAGAATTTCCCAAGAAGACTTTTATCATTCCGGTGACCTTGAAGATCCTCGGTCAAACTGTCAAGACTGAGGCCTTTGTGGACAGTGGAGCCGACGGGGTTTTTATGGACCGCCAATTCGCCCTGAAACACTCTGTTCCCTTAGTACCCTTGGCATCGGAAATTGAGATTTGTGGGTTAAACGGGGAACCATTATCCCAGGGTAAAATTACCTCTTGCACTAGCCAGATTTCTTTGTTTATTGGAGCCACACACTCTGAAAAATTGTCCTTTTGTGTGACTGTCTGTACTTTTGCCCTATTGGTGTTGGGGTTACCCTGGTTAAAGGCCCACAATCCTCAATTTGACTGGGTCTCTGGGGAGATTCTTAGTTGGGGTACTGATTGTTTCAGGAGTTGCTTGAGCCTTCCAGTCAGGCTTTCGCAGCTAAGTTTGCCAGGATTGCCAGGATGTTATGCAGATTTTGCGGACGTGTTCTCCAAAAGAGTTGCAGAGGTACTACCTCCCTATCGCCCCTATGACTGTGCCATTGATTTGTTGCCGAATGCTAAGCTTCCCAAGAGCAGGTTGCACTCCCTGTCACGTCCTGAGACTCAGGCTATGGCAGAGTACATTCAGGAGAACTTGGCTAAGGGATTTATCAGACCTTCACAGTCTCCAGTTGGGTCGGGGTTCTTCTTCGTCGGTAAAAAGGATGGTTCGTTGCGACCCTGCATCGACTTCAGGGAATTGAACCGTATCACGATTAAAAACTCATACCCACTGCCTCTCATTTCGGTCTTGTTTGACCAGCTTCGTACTGCCACCATTTTTTCTAAGATTGACCTACGCGGTGCGTACAATCTAATCCGAATAAGAGAGGGGGATGAATGGAAGACTGCCTTTAATACGCACTCAGGGCATTATGAATATATGGTGATGCCTTTTGGGCTCTGTAATGCCCCGGCAGTCTTCCAGGACTTCATGAACGATGTGCTCAGGGAATATTTGGATAGATTCTTAGTTGTATACTTAGATGACATCCTAATCTTCTCCCATTCCCTGGAGGAACATCGGAAGCATGTACGCTTAGTCCTCCAGAAACTCAGAGACCACCGGCTTGGGGCGAAGCTGGAGAAGTGCGAATTTGAAGTTCAGCAAATCGCATTTCTAGGATATATTATCTCCCCAGAAGGTTTCCAAATGGAGGGTTCCAGGGTACAGGCAGTCCTGGATTGGGTGCAGCCCACTAGTTTGAAGGCGCTTCAGCGTTTTCTGGCTTTGCAAATTTTTATAGACGATTTATCGCTGGATTTTCGTCTATAGTGGCACCCTTGGTGGCACTCACTAAGAAAGGGGCGGATGTTGCTCACTGGTCTTGTGAGGCCAAAGCGGCTTTTGCCCGTCTCAAAAGGGCATTTGTCTCGGCCAAGGTGCTGCGACACCCAGATCCAGAGCGTCCTTTTGTGGTGGAGGTGGATGCCTCTGAGATGGGTATTGGGGCAGTGCTCTCTCAGATGGGGGTGTCTGATAATCGTCTTCATCCCTGTGCTTACTTTTCCCGCAAAGTTTCGCCTGCCGAGATGAATTATGACGTGGGTAACCGGGAATTGTTGGCTATTAAGGATGCACTCGAGGAGTGGAGACACTGGCTTGAGGGGGCTAAGTTTGTGGTCTCAATTCTCACCGACCATAAGAATTTGGCATATTTAGAGTCAGCGAAGTGCCTCAATGCCAGGCAGGCACGATGGGCTTTGTTTTTTGCTCGCTTTAATTTTTTGATAACATATCGCCCTGGGTCAAAAACATCAAGGCTGATGCGCTCTCGCTGAGTTTTGCTCCAATCCAGGAGACCACCGAGGAGCCATTGCCCATTGTGTCCCCATCATGTATTAAAGTGGGCATTACCCAGGACCTCTTGTCATTAGTCCTTAGAGCACAGGAGCAGGCTCCTCCAGACCTTCCGGTAGGTCTTTTGTTTGTGCCTCCTAGGTTAAGACAGCGAGTGTTCCTGGAATTCCATGCCAAGAAGTCGGCAGGTCTCCCGGGTATTGCCAGAACTCGGGAGTTGCTATCTAGGGTGGTGTGGTGGCCCTCGGTGGCTAGGGATGTGGATCAGTGGGTTCGGGCATGTGACATCTGTGCCCGAAATAAGACTCCTAGAGGGGTTCCTGTTGGCCCATTACATCAACTCTCTATTCCATCTAAGCCATGGACCCACATTTCAATGGATTTTGTGGTGGACTTGCCCAAATCCTCGGGGATGACAGCCATCTGGGTTGTCGTTGACAGGTTTTCGAAGATGGCGCACTTCGTTCCATTGGTTGGGCTGCCATCGGCCAGACGCCTGTCTGAATTATTTATGCTGCATGTTGTGCGCCTCCACGGGTTGCCACTTGATGTGGTCTCTGATCGCAGATCCCAGTTTGTGGCCAAATTCTGGAGGGCATTTTGTTCCGATCTCCAGATTTCTGTCAGCTTGTCGTCAGGCTACCATCCGCAGTCTAATGGGCAGACTGAAAGGGTGAACCAGTCCTTGGAGCAGTTCCTCAGGTGTTATGTCTCCAAGTGTCAGACTGACTGGGTTGCTCATCTGTCCATGGCGGAGTTTGCCTATAACAACGCGGCTCACTCTGCTACAGGGATCTCTCCCTTCCTTTGTGTGTATGGGCATCATCCTAAGGCCAATTCTTTTGACCCCCAGGACTCCACGCCTGGTGGTTCCTCTGTGGTTTCGGTCCTTAGAGGTATTTGGAGGAAAGTGAAGAAGCCCTTGTGTCTGTGTCATTAGTGACCAAAAGGGTTTTTGATAAGCGGAAAAGACCATGCAGCTTCAAATTAGGAGACTTTGTCTGGTTGTCTACCAAGAATTTGAAGTTGAGACAGCCATCTCATAAGTTAGGCCCCCGGTTCATCGGTCCTTATAAGATCACTAGGGTTATCAATCCGGTGGCATTTCAGTTAGATCTACCCCGTTCTTTGGGTATCAATAAAACATTTCATTGTTCCCTTTTAAAACGGGCGATTAGTAATCCTTCTTCCAGTGGAAGACCTTCCCCTCTTCTGATACGTGGCCAGAGGGAGTTTGTTGTTGAAAGGATTCTTGACTCCAAGATGGTTCGGGGTCGGCTGTCATTTTTGGTGCACTGGAAGGGGTATGGCCCGGAGGAGCGGTCGTGGGTGCGCAGTTGTGATCTTCATGCCCCCAGACTGTTACGCTCTTTCTTCTCGCAGTTCCCCGATAAACCCGGTGGTAGGGGTTCTTTGACCCCTCGTCAGAGGGGGGGTACTGTTAGGGTCTCCTGCTCTGTGCTGCCATGTCGTCATGGCAACCGGGAGACAAGTGCTAGCGGAGTAACCTGAGCGTAGCTGATACTCCGGTTCGGGTCTTTTGCTGTGCAGTGGTTACAGGCTCTGTGCACGGCAGGGGATCCGGTGCTGGTTTTTGTGCTCACAGTCTGTGAGGTCTGAGTGGGGCATGGACCGCACCTGCTATATAAACCCTCTTCTCAGGTTAGGCAGATGCTGCTGAATCTTTGTTGGTTAGTCAGTTCCTGAAAGCTAGCTAGTACTGTGTAAACTTTGTATTTGTTTGTTGCTTACTGCAAATAGGCCTTGGGATTTGGTATTACACTCTGCCAATCCAGACCTAGCAGTAAGACTGGAGTCAGTCGTTTAACCTGCTGGGGTTCTTTTGCTACTCTGTGAACCTAGCAAGTTTGCGGCTGTATTCTCAGACTTGCCTGCCAAAATCCTTTCTCACTGTGCAAGGTGTTCAGGTGTCAGTTTAGTGGCAGTAAGCTGAACCAGTGCACTGCAAGTGAGGACTAGGATTGTGGAGACTCTCCTTGTGTCTATTATTCCATCTCTGACCAAGGAGTTTACTGCCACACCCGTTGGTAACCCTTTAGGGTTTTGCTGTTGCCCTTAGCAACAGCATTTCGGGTTCTCTACATATTAAATCACAACATCTCGCTTCTTTCCATCTGAGCATTCCTAATACTAGGGAGACACCCAGTTTCTTAGCCTTTGGGCTTCTCTGTTCACTTTGTGTTTATTTTGTTACCCTATCACCTTCTATGTATGTAATGTCATATTCCCCAGTCTGTCTGTGAGTTCATTTGTTTTGCATCCCTCTCCGTTCAGACACCAGTACATTCCTGCTGGCACTGGTGTGCATAACAGGCAGGCACGATGGGCTTTGTTTTTTGCTCGCTTTAATTTTTTGATAACATATCGCCCTGGGTCAAAAAACATCAAGGCTGATGCGCTCTCGCTGAGTTTTGCTGCAATCCAGGAGACCACCGAGGAGCCATTGCCCATTGTGTCCCCATCATGTATTAAAGTGGGCATTACCCAGGACCTCTTGTCATTAGTCCTTAGAGCACAGGAGCAGGCTCCTCCAGACCTTCCGGTAGGTCTTTTGTTTGTGCCTCCTAGGTTAAGACAGCGAGTGTTCCTGGAATTCCATGCCAAGAAGTTGGCAGGTCACCCGGGTATTGCCAGAATTCGGGAGTTGCTATCTAGGGCGGTGTGGTGGCCCTCGGTGGCTAGGGATGTGGATCAGTGGGTTCGGGCATGTGACATCTGTGCCCGAAATAATTCTCCTAGAGGGGTTCCTGTTGGCCCATTACATCAACTCTCTATTCCATCTAAGCCATGGACCCACATTTCAATGGATTTTGTGGTGGACTTGCCCAAATCCTTTGGGATGACAGCCATCTGGGTTGTCGTTGACAGGTTTTCGAAGATGGCGCACTTCGTTCCATTGGTTGGGCTGCCATCGGCCAGACGCCTGTCTGAATTATTTATGCTGCATGTTGTGCGCCTCCACGGGTTGCCACTTGATGTGGTCTCTGACCGCGGATCCCAGTTTGTGGCCAAATTCTGGAGGGCATTTTGTTCCGATCTCCAGATTTCTGTCAGCTTGTCGTCAGGCTACCATCCGCAGTCTAATGGGCAGACTGAAAGGGTGAACCAGTCCTTGGAGCAGTTCCTCAGGTGTTATGTCTCCAAGTGTCAGACTGACTGGGTTGCTCATCTGTCCATGGCGGAGTTTGCCTATAACAACGCGGCTCACTCTGCTACAGGGATCTCTCCCTTCCTTTGTGTGTATGGGCATCATCCTAAGGCCAATTCTTTTGACCCCCAGGACTCCACGCCTGGTGGTTCCTCTGTGGTTTCGGTCCTTAGAGGTATTTGGAGGAAAGTGAAGAAAGCCCTTGTGTCTGTGTCATTAGTGACCAAAAGGGTTTTTGATAAGCGGAAAAGACCCTGCAGCTTCAAATTAGGAGACTTCGTCTGGTTGTCTACCAAGAATTTGAAGTTGAGACAGCCATCTCATAAGTTAGGCCCCCGGTTCATCGGTCCTTATAAGATCACTAGGGTTATCAATCCGGTGGCATTTCAGTTAGATCTACCCCGTTCTTTGGGTATCAATAAAACATTTCATTGTTCCCTTTTAAAACGGGCGATTTGTAATCCTTCTTCCAGTGGAAGACCTTCCCCTCTTCTGATACGTGGCCAGAGGGAGTTTGTTGTTGAAAGGATTCTTGACTCCAAGATGGTTCTGGGTCGGCTGTCATTTTTGGTGCACTGGAAGGGGTATGGCCCGGAGGAGCGGTCGTGGGTGCACAGTTGTGATCTTCATGCCCCCAGACTGTTACGCTCTTTCTTCTCGCAGTTCCCCGATAAACCCGGTGGTAGGGGTTCTTTGACCCCTCGTCAGAGGGGGGGTACTGTTAGGGTCTCCTGCTCTGTGCTGCCACGTCGTCATGGCAACTGGGAGACAAGTGCTAGCGGAGTAACCTGAGCGTAGCTGATACTCCGGTTCGGGTCTTTTGCTGTGCAGTGGTTACAGGCTCTGTGCACGGCAGGGGATCCGGTGCTGGTTTTTGTGCTCACAGTCTGTGAGGTCTGAGTGGGGCGTGGACAGCACCTGCTATATAAACCCTCTTCTCAGGTTAGGCAGATGCTGCTGAATCTTTGTTGGTTAGTCAGTTCCTGAAAGCTAGCTAGTACTGTGTAAACTTTGTATTTGTTTGTTGCTTACTGCAAATAGGCCTTGGGATTTGGTATTACACTCTGCCAATCCAGACCTAGCAGTAAGACTGGAGTCAGTCGTTTAACCTGCTGGGGTTCTTTTGCTACTCTGTGAACCTAGCAGGTTTGCGGCTGTATTCTCAGACTTGCCTGCCAAAATCCTTTCTCACTGTGCAAGGTGTTCAGGTGTCAGTTTAGTGGCAGTAAGCTGAACCAGTGCACTGCAAGTGAGAACTAGGATTGTGGAGACTCTCCTTGTGTCTATTACTCCATCTCTGACCAAGGAGTTTACTGCCACACCCGTTGGTAACCCTTTAGGGTTTTGCTGTTGCCCTTAGCAACAGCATTTCGGGTTCTCTACGTATTAAATCACAACATCTCGCTTCTTTCCATCTGAGCATTCCTAATACTAGGGAGACACCCAGTTTCTTATCCTTTGGGCTTCTCTGTTCACTTTGTGTTTATTTTGTTACCCTATCACCTTCTATGTATGTAATGTCATATTCCCCAGTCTGTCTGTGAGTTCATTTGTTTTGCATCCCTCTCCGTTCAGACACCAGTACATTCCTGCTGGCACTGGTGTGCATAACATATTCAGCAGCCTAATACTCCTGTTGAAATTTTGTGGGAATATGGAGCATACCCCTCAAAATACTTTGCAACAGGTGGTCGATCAGGCGCAGGTCTTGACTCGACAATTTAATGATTTGTCCATTAAAATGCACACCTCGCAGGGCGCTGGCGGAGCTCCCGCAGCAGCAGTGCCTTCAGGGGTTAAGGAGCCGAAAGTAAATCTCCCGGATCGTTTTTCTGGAGATCGCTCGCAGTTCTTTTGTTTCAAGGAGAGCTGCAAGCTATATTTCCAGCTTAGGCCTCAGTCTTCTGGGTCGGAGATTCAGCGGGTGGGCATAGTGATTTCCTTGCTACAAGGAGACCCACTGGTCTGGGCATATGGGTTGCAGCCTGACTGTCCGTCGCTTAAAAGAGTTGATGCTTTTTTTACGGCACTGGGCATGTTGTATGATGACCCTGACAAGACGGCCTCAGCCGAGGCTCAGATTTCGATCCTTAAGCAAGGGCGAAGGCCAGTTGAGGTTTATTGTACGGAGTTTCGGAGGTTGGCCCATGATACCCAGTGGAATGACCCAGCCCTGAGACACCAGTACCGAAGAGGTCTTTCTAACCAGTTAAAAGACCAACTGGTACAATATCCCTTGCCTGATAGCTTGGATCAGCTCATGCAGTTATCCATTCGGTGGATAGATGGCTGAGAGAGCGCAGGCTTGAAAGGGAGACTGAGGTTTCCTTCTTTCCCAAGGGAACCTCAGACTCTGAGGAATTTTCCGAGGAGCCTATGCAGATTGGGGCTACCCGCCTCTCCTCGCGTGAGAAGACGCGGAGGAGACAGCAGGGGTTATGTTTGTACTGTGGGAATAAAGGTCATGTGGTAGTATCATGCCCAGAAAAGCCGGAAAACTTCAGGGCCTGAGAGTGATGGGAAATATCCTGTCAGGCCAGAAGTCAGAATTTCCCAAGAAGACTTTTATCATTCCGGTGACCTTGAAGATCCTCGGTCAAACTGTCAAGACTGAGGCCTTTGTGGACAGTGGGGCCGACGGGGTTTTTATGGACCGCCAATTCGCCCTGAAACACTCTGTTCCCTTAGTACCCTTGGCATCGGAAATTGAGATTTGTGGGTTAAACGGGGAACCATTATCCCAGGGTAAAATTACCTCTTGCACTAGCCAGATTTCTTTGTTTATTGGAGCCACACACTCTGAAAAATTGTCCTTTTGTGTGACTGTCTGTACTTTTGCCCTATTGGTGTTGGGGTTACCCTGGTTAAGGGCCCACAATCCACAATTTGACTGGGTCTCTGGGGAGATTCTTAGTTGGGGTACTGATTGTTTCAGGAGTTGCTTGAGCCTTCCAGTCAGGCTTTCGCAGCTAAGTTTGCCAGGATTGCCAGGATGTTATGCAGATTTTGCGGACGTGTTCTCCAAAAGAGTTGCAGAGGTACTACCTCCCCATCGCCCCTATGACTGTGCCATTGATTTGTTGCCGAATGCTAAGCTTCCCAAGAGCAGGTTGCACTCCCTGTCACGTCCTGAGACTCAGGCTATGGCAGAGTACATTCAGGAGAACTTGGCTAAGGGATTTATCAGACCTTCACAGTCTCCAGTTGGGTCGGGGTTCTTCTTCGTGGGTAAAAAGGACGGTTCGTTGCGACCCTGCTTCGACTTCAGGGAATTGAACCGTATCACGATTAAAAACTCATACCCACTGCCTCTCATTTCGGTCTTGTTTGACCAGCTTCGTACTGCCACCATTTTATCTAAGATTGACCTACGCGGTGCGTACAATCTAATCCGAATAAGAGAGGGGGATGAATGGAAGACTGCCTTTAATACGCACTCAGGGCATTATGAATATTTGGTGATGCCTTTTTGGGCTCTGTAATGCCCCGGCAGTCTTCCAGGACTTCATGAACGATGTGCTCAGGGAATATTTGGATAGATTCTTAGTTGTATACTTAGATGACATCCTAATCTTCTCCCATTCCCTGGAGGAACATCGGAAGCATGTACGCTTAGTCCTCCAGAAACTCAGAGACCACCGGCTTGGGGCGAAGCTGGAGAAGTGTGAATTTGAAGTTCAGCAAATCGCATTTCTAGGATATATTATCTCCCCAGAAGGTTTCCAAATGGAGGGTTCCAAGGTACAGGCAGTCCTGGATTGTCTGCAGCCCACTAGTTTGAAGGCGCTTCAGCATTTTCTGGGCTTTGCAAATTTTTATATACGATTTATCGCTGGATTTTCGTCTATAGTGGCGCCCTTGGTGGCACTCACTAAGAAAGGGGCGGATGTTGGTCACTGGTCTTGTGAGGCCAAAGCGGCTTTTGCCCGTCTCAAAAGGGCATTTGTCTCGGCCAAGGTGCTGCGACACCCAGATCCAGAGCGTCCTTTTGTGGTGGAGGTGGATGCCTCTGAGATGGGTATTGGGGCAGTGCTCTCTCACACGGGGGTGTCTGATAATCGCCTTCATCCCTGTGCTTACTTTTCCCGCAAAGTTTCGCCTGCCGAGATGAATTGTTGGCTATTAAGGATGCACTCGAGGAGTGGAGACACTGGCTTGAGGGGGCTAAGTTTGTGGTCTCAATTCTCACCGACCATAATAATTTGGCATATTTAGAGTCAGCGAAGTGCCTCAATGCCAGGCAGGCACGATGGGCTTTGTTTTTTGCTCGCTTTAATTTTTTGATAACATATCGCCCTGGGTCAAAAAACATCAAGGCTGATGCGCTCTCGCGGAGTTTTGCTCCAATCCAGGAGACCACCGAGGAGCCATTGCCCATTGTGTCCCCATCATGTATTAAAGTGGGCATTCCCCAGGACCTCTTGTCATTAGTCCTTAGAGCACAGGAGCAGGCTCCTCCAGACCTTCCGGTAGGTCTTTTGTTTGTGCCTCCTAGGTTAAGACAGCGAGTGTTCCTGGAATTCCATGCCAAGAAGTCGGCAGGTCTCCCAGGTATTGCCAGAACTCGGGAGTTGCTATCTAGGGCGGTGTGGTGACCCTCGGTGGCTAGGGATGTGGATCAGTGGGTTCGGGCATGTGACATCTGTGCCCGAAATAAGACTCCTAGAGGGGTTCCTGTTGGCCCATTACATCAACTCTCTATTCCATCTAAGCCATGGACCCACATTTCAATGGATTTTGTGGTGGACTTGCCCAAATCCTCGGGGAAGACAGCCATCTGGGTTGTCGTTGACAGGTTTTCGAAGATGGCGCACTTCGTTCCATTGGTTGGGCTGCCATCGGCCAGACGCCTGTCTGAACTATTTATGCTGCATGTTGTGCGCCTCCACGGGTTGCCACTTGATGTGGTCTCTGACCACGGATCCCAGTTTGTGGCCAAATTCTGGAGGGCATTTTGTTCCGATCTCCAGATTTCTGTCAGCTTGTCGTCAGGCTACCATCCGCAGTCTAATGGGCAGACTGAAAGGGTGAACCAGTCCTTGGAGCAGTTCCTCAGGTGTTATGTCTCCAAGTGTCAGACTGACTGGGTTGCTCATCTGTCCATGGCGGAGTTTGCCTATAACAACGCGGCTCACTCTGCTACAGGGATCTCTCCCTTCCTTTGTGTGTATGGGCATCATCCTAAGGCCAATTCTTTTGACCCCCAGGACTCCACGCCTGGTGGTTCCTCTGTGGTTTCGGTCCTTAGAGGTATTTGGAGGAAAGTGAAGAAGCCCTTGTGTCTGTGTCATTAGTGACCAAAAGGGTTTTTGATAAGCGGAAAAGACCCTGCAGCTTCAAATTAGGAGACTTTGTCTGGTTGTCTACCAAGAATTTGAAGTTGAGACAGCCATCTCATAAGTTAGGCCCCCGGTTCATCGGTCCTTATAAGATCACTAGGGTTATCAATCCGGTGGCATTTCAGTTAGATCTACCCCGTTCTTTGGGTATCAATAAAACATTTCATTGTTCCCTTTTAAAACGGGCGATTAGTAATCCTTCTTCCAGTGGAAGACTGACAATGCTAAATTCCTTTGTCGTATAACAACCCTTTATGAAGCTAAGAACACTGTACGCTGTTTGCTTAAGAAGTACCGTAATGGTACGCTATTAGCGTAGCGATCGCTCAGCCGTAGGCGAGACGCTCAAGCGTCACGTTCGCTCACGGCCCAGTGATCACAGGACACGTTATTGGTTCTGACTAGAGTAATGATTCGCTATGGCGTAGCGGACGCTCGAGACCACGAGGAGATCACCAGCGGCGCAGACGCTCACAACGCTATACCTTAATGTTTAAACCTTATACCAAAGAAATACAAAGAATACCTTAATGTGAGTACAGGGTGTAAGTGCAACCTTGTGTAACCTGACTAACTACAAAGCTGCTTGAGCGTCACCGACGCTCAAGTGAACACTTAACACTATAGAGAATACACAGATACTGGTTTAGGTTCCAAAGCCTATTAACTGTATTATATCTAATATACTTGTAAAAGGGGATAACAGTACAAATGATACACTACAATATAACAGAGACTTCCTAACCACAGAACTAAAATACAAAAAGACAATACTACTCTGACCTAAATGCAATACAATACAATGCTATAATACTATGAGAGATATAAGAGAAAAGAGGAGAGAGAGAGATGGAGAGAGAGAGAGAGAAATTGGCTCACAGAAAGACAATGATTACGGAGAGAAACTTACGCACAAAGGGTATGATCGCCTGCGCCTCGATATCCAGCTCCCGGCTATCAGCAGATAACCGTTGATGAGAGAGTGAGAGCTGGATGTGGTCGGCCTGCCTATTTATGCCCCACACACAATGCAATCTCCTGGTCCTACAATCCCATTGTCCATTGGCCGAAGGAATTCGGCCCTGCATCATAACAAAAGGTCATAGGGTGATTCATACAGGTGGGCTGTGACGATTTCCAACAGCTCAGGTGGGTGGGAAACTGGGTTTCCCGCCGCATACCTGAGTATGTGTAAATAATAGAAATGGACATAAACTTCTTATGTCCATAACTATTCGCACGAGCGATTAATACGCTCCAAACCAACACCGGAATATTGCTAATTAAATACTCTTCCGATGGGTACCAAACACTGCTGTATGATTCCTGTTAGACCCTTCGTACGATATAAAGAGGGATTCCTCAGCTCTGGGACATTGTATTTTAACCAAACTTTCAGAATCTATCAAAGGGACCATGATCTATAAACTACATTAATTGTGAACATTTGTAACGAATGAGTCGCACGCTACGACTACATAAACTCTACCGTAAATACGCATACCGCGCCTGCGAGTGCACACTATTGCGGGTATGCGCCTCCACGGGAGAGCGTACGCACGCGCAGCGCGGACCAGTGTGCGGTGCAAATATGGCAACGTGCATTGGGACATTTTTCTGACTTTGACAGTCCACCCTTTGGCAGTCAATAATAACTGCCACAAAACATTTAAGGAGAAAAATGTAAGTCAGGGGTTAATTGATTTCTATGGTTGGGTAGGGGAGAAGAGTGGAGTAGGTGTGAAGAGGGTATGACCTAGTGAGAAAGTAGAAGCATGTGTGTATGAGTCCATGTTTGGAGGGTCATGTATCATCGTGCCGTACGTGTGGTAAATCTAGCTTCGAGGTATTGCGAAGTATACATTTGAATTCCTTCTTATCCTGTGGTACAGGTCTGTGGATGGGCTGTCAAACTCTACCGAGCTCATTTCGGCTGTGGTTGTAACAAAATATGGATGCACATTTTAGTTGATGATACATGAATGGGGGAGGTATGTGGTTGCTGATATCTGTGCCTGTATTCCCTATCGTCTATGTGTGTCGTTACCTGAGGGTTGTAGAGATGAAGATAAAGAACACTTACGAAAAATGCAATGATATTCTATGTCAGGGAAATGTACATCTGTTGTTGAAGTTGTGTTCGGTATCTGTTGAGAGTCGTCTTCTTTGCGCTGTTTTGCTCCTTAGGCATGAGCAACAAGCTTTGTCAGTGCCATCAGATTTACAAAAATGTTGGGCTAGCGTGAGTTTAAAGATACTAGGGAAACTGGGGATCCATGGCAAAGTTCATCAAGTGTCCATATTTAAAGTTGTCAAATCTTCTTCTTTGGTCAATCCGTTGTCTGTATACATCTCGTCTCGTCAGCTTCCTCGTCCAAGGGGGTCTTTGTATCTTGGAGAAAAGCAGAAAAACAGGTGAAAGAAACGGACCGTATAATCGCATTTTCATCACATCCTGGTTTCTATCATTGGGTCATAAATCAAATCCAGGTTAATTACGGTTTCCTCACTCCTCAAGCTCATCACTTTTGTACTTTGTTTGCACCTCATTAAAGCCTGCCCGCATCTAAATATCAATCCAATCGATATAACGACACCCAAGATACATAGTAGAAACTTTCCAACATCCATTATGACTCCTTGAGCCCAGTCTCCCAAACCGGAGAACCAATTTCGCGGGTTCAACCATGACACCCAACCAGTCAGCTCATTACCTACAGCAGCAAGGGTGAGATTGTGTTTTCGACGAAATTCCCACTTCAATTGGAGAATATCGTCCATCTTTTGGTCTATGACCTCTACCGGATCCTCGGTGCTATTTGTGATATACGTGCAACACTTTATGCCGTACTGTGTTGCCAATGTAACACAATATCCGCCTGTTACTGCTGTAAGATAATTAAGAACCATCCTATGCTGAACTAGTTCTGTTTTATAAGCTTGAAGTTCTCTTCCAGTGTATCTAAACGTGTCATCATACATTTCAGTGATATTATCTAACAAATTGGCGAGTGCGGAAATGTATCTATAATTCATCACTCCTCGAGCGGTACGAGTGAAATCTAACGCTACCAGAACCTGAATCCCGGTGGATTCATGGATAAGATCAGAGGCCGGATGCTCTAACCTTTCTGACAGTTGTCTTTTAACTCGGTGCTCGTAATGAGTGTGAGTATAAGGAGCTTGGGCACCACGGTGTATGTCCTTCATTTTGTCATGTGTAACAGTCATCACTTCAGGCAATACTTTTCCAATATAACACAATCCTTCAGAGTTTGGGGCAAGCCACTTGTACGCCTTTCTCCCGCATATGAAATATGCATCATCGGGGAGAACATAAGGGACGGAGAAGGACATGATCATGTTACAAACCTTCCAGGTGAAATCTCCTGACCCTAATTCTTCCATCTGCCTAATGCACGTATCGGTTTGTACGATATGTGCACAGTATCCTGGTGATACCTCTCCAACTCTAGTAATCCTATTTCCTAAGGTATATCGATACCGGAAAGATTTTCCTCTACTGGCTATGTGGCGTATGAGCTCTGTATCTGTAGGCATTCTATCTGCTCTGTGTGAAAAGGTCATGGTGTGGTTACTCCATGACACTTCCCAATTTCCCGGTTTTCTGGGATTGGAGATGTTAAAACATAAGAGGGACCTATCCACATGGTATTGGTGGAGCTTCAAACTAGGAGGGCTGGAGATGTTAAACCTCCGGTCCACCGGTCTCCCACCACTTAGCTCAAGTACCTCCCCTAACGTTAAAGGAAATGGTACTAGCCCTGATTTGCTGTGACCCTGAGGTACTTGAGAGCATACCCAACAATCTGTTTGGTTTAACACGTTACCCACTAGAGAGTGATAGTCACTCAATGGATGCCGGTCCATATGGATATTAAAACTGGATTGGCATTTCTTTGTTACAGAGCCTACAGATACAACTTTCTTTTTGAACTAACATTCCTTCACAGTTGTTTACAAATAACATGGTTGTTAGATCGTGCCCGGTACTCGCCTTTGCTTGGTGATTGGGTTGCTATTGGAAATTTACACCTCCGTCTCAGTCATCAGGACCTTTCTGGATCCTTTCTCGACCTCACTGGTACTCTCACCGAAACAGACTGCTCTGGTCAACATCATGGTTAACGGGAAAAATCCATATCACAGTCTCTTGGGGCAAGTCCATCTTACAGGAGGAGAAAAGAAGAAATTTGTAAATGGGGTATAAGAAAATCAGTTTGAGGGGGAGAGAACTCGTTACGATAATAAGTTCTCTCGTCTTGTTGTTCTTCTTGTTCTGCTGTCCTCTCAAAGGTGTTGTCTCTCAGTCTTCAAAAACGATCATTCTGGTGATGCAATATTCCTTCCTAACCGACGATCTTTCTGTAAGGAGCAAAAATCTGGCATTACCATTGGTCCAACTGAGGGGTGACATAGCATCTTTAAACCATGGAAACATGAGTGAGAAGAGAGAGAAAATAAAAAAAAACAAAAGAGATAGAGAACAATTCATGTGCATATATACATTACATAACTCGACAATAACCATCAATAAGAAAAGAGAAACAAAGCATTTTTAAACATTGTAAGAAAACATTGTTAGCATTAGAAAAACATTGTCAGACTTATTAGGCTGTCATATCTATGTGTCTACTGGTCTCCTTGAGCAGTCCCTCCCCACCAGCACCTGCATTACTCCACTGTCTGTATCTGGCCAGAAATACATTGTGGCGGAGGTCATGCTGGGGTTTGGTAGACTTCTGCAAGGACCAAGTGGGTATGCAATGTGTGAATTCTTACCACTACTAGTCAGAGATGGGGATAGAGAGAGGGAGAGAAAAACATTTTTCACAAATACATTTACAACTTTTCACCTGGTCATTCCTGTGTCTTTAGTGAATGACCTCCCACTTCATTAACCGTTACTTCAGGCTTGCCTCCATTCCTAATAATCACCTTTCCTGCCTATGTGATCCTTGATTATAATGGTGTGTATTGTAATTTTGCTCATTTCTTGGTCTAGGGGGTCTAACTTTATGTGGGTTATTACAGTTGCTAGCACAATGCCCTTCTCTTTTGCACAGATCACAAATCCTTAAGTTCCTCCATGTGCCAATGGCCTGGGGTTTTGGTTGATTTGATGCCTCCTCAAACGCTTGGATGCTCATCACCATCAACCGCTTTCCCTGTACCTACCTGATTCCTTGGATACCATGATTATGTCGTTGTCTAGGGAGTTGATATACCTTCTGTGAATCTTTGATCATACAGTTAGATCTTTCCTAGGATCTGGGTAATCAGACATGATTGATCTCAATTCTGTCCGGGACCAGGGATGGCGCATTGCACTGTCCTTGACGGGAATGGTTCCCTGATCGTCAGTCTTCCCATTGGGGACTGTGATCACCCTGACAGGACTAAACTCAATTACATCACCTTGTTTTGGTCTTATAATATGGGGTACATTTGTTTGTGCGTGATATAAAACATTGTACGTACCTGTGGACACGACCTCACCTGACCCTCCGTTAGGGGGTTTGATTATTGCCTTTACCAATTTGGTCGTGTCCACCTGGATGTCTTGTAGGATGGCTTCTGGAAGAGGTGCCGACATCGTTCTGGGCTCACTTTCTTGTTTGTATTCCTGAGGGAGGTTTGACATGGGGTGCAGCTTGCACAGGTTAATAGTTGTACATTCAACAGTATTACAATAATCATTGTTACATTTATTACACTTATTCTTATAATCTATATTACAGTTGCTAAGAGCGTTTTTATTGTTCACCCTTGTGTCTTTCTCTCCGCAATCAACCCCTCTCCTGATGCCACTGTCTCTCCTCTCAAGATAAGAGTCAGAAAAGTCAATAGACTCTTTTTGTAATTCACTTTCCTGTTGCCATAACTGTAAATATTCATAATGTTTATTTTGTCTCTTCGTTGGTTCAATGAGACTTATCCTCCTCCTTAAATTTTGTAACACTACTGGACTGAAGCTACCTATTCTTGGGAATTTGTCCCTGTCTTGTACAGTCATTCTCTCCCATTCATCACATAAAACCTCTGTGTGACTACCGTATTTTTCACACATTACATATCGTGCCGACCCAACTGGTCGGTTCTCTGAATCAACCCGAACCGAGGTTGATCGCCCCCTACCTGAACAAATGGCCCCCATAATCTGCAGGCGTTGCTTATTCCTCCTTGGATCTTTATCTCAAGGTTTTCAGCGAACCCTTACAAACAAACCAAGATGTCCTTGGGCAGGCCGGCGGTGGTGGTTTATCAAGTACCCCACTTACTTCTCGCCCACGTTGGCCTGTGCTGCAATCACTGTAACCAGAGCTGCTGTACCCAACCCAGGGCCCCTGTGAACCTTTATTTACTGGGGCGCGTTCCCCAGCAAGTATCGGTTGTTGGATAGTTCCTGAGTGACCAGCGAACTTCCCTTCCAAAAATAAAAAATTACACAAATCACGTCAGAATGTACAAATAGCGTTTGTGACCACTTTACTCTAATGGTATTAGGTCAGATTACTAACTACTGCACACAATTACGTGCGGTCCAATCGTTCAGTACACGAGCACTACTTGTCATGTACTGAAAGATCAATGGAATCGATGTTTCCGGCCGCGATTCCTTCAGCAAGAGCTTGTATGGCCTATATGGGTTCTGCACCAACACCCCAGGCGTTGTGCCACTGGACTTTTATAGCGGACCTCTTTGTCTATTTTACCTGTTACCTTATGACCTCCTGGTCTTGTTACCTTATGACCTCCTGGTCTTGTTACCTTATGGTCCGCTATACTCTAATGCTCAAATATTATTTAACCAGGGATGCCTCCCTAGCCACCGTATATGTCACTTACACGTATGTCCCTTGACGAGTACCCGGCTTTCCTTTTGGTTCCACCTTAAAGTTATATAAACTTTTGTATACAAAACACACTCACTCAACACATGTACACTTTTGTTTCTATATCTATTTCTGCGCAGAAATTGTCTTTAGGCCAAAAGTGTTACCAATTAGGAGCAGGATCTGTTAAACTAAATTTCAGATTTTTCCAAAAATAGATTTGCGTTATTTACCGCGTCGCGTTATCTACCGCTGTGCGTTAATTATCGCCTTTGCGTTACTTCACTTTATCACAGCTTGAGCTACGTGGGCGTAACCGGACGCTACGTTGCGTAATGAACGCTGCGTGCGTCTGCCTTTTGGATTGCGTACGCTAGTCTTTGTTAGCGACACGTGTACGCAATATAAAGATCCACCGTAACACAATTTCTATTTTTATCAATGTAAATGATCCCTGATCATCTACCGCAATCCACACTGACTGCCTTGTATCTCAGACAAACCGTGTGTTTGTTCTATACTTTAACTATCACCTCTACTATGAAATAACAGCAAATCTCTTTTTAGCACTTTCTATCAACTATGAAATTTGGCAAACAGGAATAGTGATATACGAAAATGAAACAGAAAATGCAGATATATGTATGCGTGCGTGTATACGCAAGACAGAAGAGAAATAAAACAGTTTTAAAAGACACAAGCGTTTTGTTCTTACTTCCGGTTCCCGGATTCCTTCAGCACTCTTTATCTAAGCGAAGCAGACGCTTATCCCGTCAGCACTGTGAGACAACCTCCCACCCTTTGCTGGAGGGATAATGTCTGCTGATCTACCTAGTGCAGATATGAGAAGGATAGGACGAGTCCCCAATTGACAATGCTAAATTCCTTTGTCGTATAACAACCCTTTATGAAGCTAAGAACACTGTACGCTGTTTGCTTAAGAAGTACCGTAATGGTACGCTATTAGCGTAGCGATCGCTCAGCCGTAGGCGAGACGCTCAAGCGTCACGTTCGCTCACGGCCCAGTGATCACAGGACACGTTATTGGTTATGACTAGAGTAATGATTCGCTATGGCGTAGCGGACGCTCGAGACCACGAGGAGATCACCAGCGGCGCAGACGCTCACAACGCTATACCTTAATGTTTAAACCTTATACCAAAGAAATACAAAGAATACCTTAATGTGAGTACAGGGTGTAAGTGCAACCTTGTGTAACCTGACTAACTACAAAGCTGCTTGAGCGTCACCGACGCTCAAGTGAACACTTAACACTATAGAGAATACACAGATACTGGTTTAGGTTCCAAAGCCTATTAACTGTATTATATCTAATATACTTGTAAAAGGGGATAACAGTACAAATGATACACTACAATATAACAGAGACTTCCTAACCACAGAACTAAAATACAAAAAGACAATACTACTCTGACCTAAATGCAATACAATACAATGCTATAATACTATGAGAGATATAAGAGAAAAGAGGAGAGAGAGAGATGGAGAGAGAGAGAAATTGGCTCACAGAAAGACAATGATTACGGAGAGAAACTTACGCACAAAGGGTATGATCGCCTGCGCCTCGATATCCAGCTCCCGGCTATCAGCAGATAACCGTTGATGAGAGAGTGAGAGCTGGATGTGGTCGGCCTGCCTATTTATGCCCCACACACAATGCAATCTCCTGGTCCTACAATCCCATTGTCCATTGGCCGAAGGAATTCGGCCCTGCATCATAACAAAAGGTCATAGGGTGATTCATACAGGTGGGCTGTGACGATTTCCAACAGCTCAGGTGGGTGGGAAACTGGGTTTCCCGCCGCATACCTGAGTATGTGTAAATAATAGAAATGGACATAAACTTCTTATGTCCATAACTATTCGCACGAGCGATTAATACGCTCCAAACCAACACCGGAATATTGCTAATTAAATACTCTTCCGATGGGTACCAAACACTGCTGTATGATTCCTGTTAGACCCTTCGTACGATATAAAGAGGGATTCCTCAGCTCTGGGACATTGTATTTTAACCAAACTTTCAGAATCTATCAAAGGGACCATGATCTATAAACTACATTAATTGTGAACATTTGTAACGAATGAGTCGCACGCTACGACTACATAAACTCTACCGTAAATACGCATACCGCGCCTGCGAGTGCACACTATTGCGGGTATGCGCCTCCACGGGAGAGCGTACGCACGCGCAGCGCGGACCAGTGTGCGGTGCAAATATGGCAACGTGCATTGGGACATTTTTCTGACTTTGACAAGACCTTCCCCTCTTCTGATACGTGGCCAGAGGGAGTTTGTTGTTGAAAGGATTCTTGACTCCAAGATGGTTCGGGGTCGGCTGTCATTTTTAGTGCACTGGAAGGGGTATGGCCCGGAGGAGCGGTCGTGGGTGCGCAGTTGTGATCTTCATGCCCCCAGACTGTTACGCTCTTTCTTCTCGCAGTTCCCCGATAAACCCGGTGGTAGGGGTTCTTTGACCCCTCGTCAGAGGGGGGGTACTGTTAGGGTCTCCTGCTCTGTGCTGCCATGTCGTCATGGCAACCGGGAGACAAGTGCTAGCGGAGTAATCTGAGCGTAGCTGATACTCCGGTTCGGGGTCTTTTGCTGTGCAGTGGTTACAGGCTCTGTGCACGGCAGGGGATCCGGTGCTGGTTTTTGTCCTCACAGTCTGTGAGGTCTGAGTGGGGCATGGACCGCACCTGCTATATAAACCCTCTTCTCAGGTTAGGCAGATGCTGCTGAATCTTTGTTGGTTAGTCAGTTCCTGAAAGCTAGCTAGTACTGTGTAAACTTTGTATTTGTTTGTTGCTTACTGCAAATAGGCCTTGGGATTTGGTATTACACTCTGCCAATCCAGACCTAGCAGTAAGACTGGAGTCAGTCGTTTAACCTGCTGGGGTTCTTTTGCTACTCTGTGAACCTAGCAAGTTTGCGGCTGTATTCTCAGACTTGCCTGCCAAAATCCTTTCTCACTGTGCAAGGTGTTCAGGTGTCAGTTTAGTGGCAGTAAGCTGAACCAGTGCACTGCAAGTGAGGACTAGGATTGTGGAGACTCTCCTTGTGTCTATTATTCCATCTCTGACCAAGGAGTTTACTGCCACACCCGTTGGTAACCCTTTAGGGTTTTGCTGTTGCCCTTAGCAACAGCATTTCGGGTTCTCTACGTATTAAATCACAACATCTCGCTTCTTTCCATCTGAGCATTCCTAATACTAGGGAGACACCCAGTTTCTTAGCCTTTGGGCTTCTCTGTTCACTTTGTGTTTATTTTGTTACCCTATCACCTTCTATGTATGTAATGTCATATTCCCCAGTCTGTCTGTGAGTTCATTTGTTTTGCATCCCTCTCTGTTCAGACACCAGTACATTCCTGCTGGCACTGGTGTGCATAACAGGCAGGCACGATGGGCTTTGTTTTTTGCTCGCTTTAATTTTTTGATAACATATCGCCCTGGGTCAAAAAACATCAAGGCTGATGCGCTCTCGCAGAGTTTTGCTCCAATCCAGGAGACCACCGAGGAGCCATTGCCCATTCTGTCCCCATCATGTATTAAAGTGGGCATTACCCAGGACCTCTTGTCATTAGTCCTTAGAGCACAGGAGCAGGCTCCTCCAGACCTTCCGGTAGGTCTTTTGTTTGTGCCTCCTAGGTTAATACAGCGAGTGTTCCTGGAATTCCATGCCAAGAAGTCGGCAGGTCTCCCGGGTATTGCCAGAACTCGGGAGTTGCTATCTAGGGTGGTGTGGTGGCCCTCGGTGGCTAGGGATGTGGATCAGTGGGTTCGGGCATGTGACATCTGTGCCCGAAATAAGACTCCTAGAGGGGTTCCTGTTGGCCCATTACATCAACTCTCTATTCCATCTAAGCCATGGACCCACATTTCAATGGATTTTGTGGTGGACTTACCCAAATCCTCGGGGATGACAGCCATCTGGGTTGTCGTTGACAGGTTTTCGAAGATGGCGCACTTCGTTCCATTGGTTGGGCTGCCATCGGCCAGACGCCTGTCTGAATTATTTATGCTGCATGTTGTGCGCCTCCACGGGTTGCCACTTGATGTGGTCTCTGACCGCGGATCCCAGTTTGTGGCCAAATTCTGGAGGGCATTTTGTTCCGATCTCCAGATTTCTGTCAGCTTGTCGTCAGGCTACCATCCGCAGTCTAATGGGCAGACTGAAAGGGTGAACCAGTCCTTGGAGCAGTTCCTCAGGTGTTATGTCTCCAAGTGTCAGACTGACTGGGTTGCTCATCTGTCCATGGCGGAGTTTGCCTATAACAACGCGGCTCACTCTGCTACAGGGATCTCTCCCTTCCTTTGTGTGTATGGGCATCATCCTAAGGCCAATTCTTTTGACCCCCAGGACTCCACGCCTGGTGGTTCCTCTGTGGTTTCGGTCCTTAGAGGTATGTGGAGGAAAGTGAAGAAAGCCCTTGTGTCTGTGTCATTAGTGACCAAAAGGGTTTTTGATAAGCGGAAAAGACCCTGCAGCTTCAAATTAGGAGACTTCGTCTGGTTGTCTACCAAGAATTTGAAGTTGAGACAGCCATCTCATAAGTTAGGCCCCCGGTTCATCGGTCCTTATAAGATCACTAGGGTTATCAATCCGGTGGCATTTCAGTTAGATCTACCCCGTTCTTTGGGTATCAATAAAACATTTCATTGTTCCCTTTTAAAACGGGCGATTTGTAATCCTTCTTCCAGTGGAAGACCTTCCCCTCTTCTGATACGTGGCCAGAGGGAGTTTGTTGTTGAAAGGATTCTTGACTCCAAGATGGTTCTGGGTCGGCTGTCATTTTTGGTGCACTGGAAGGGGTATGGCCCGGAGGAGCGGTCGTGGGTGCGCAGTTGTGATCTTCATGCCCCCAGACTGTTACGCTCTTTCTTCTCGCAGTTCCCCGATAAACCCGGTGGTAGGGGTTCTTTGACCCCTCGTCAGAGGGGGGGTACTGTTAGGGTCTCCTGCTCTGTGCTGCCACGTCGTCATGGCAACCGGGAGACAAGTGCTAGCGGAGTAACCTGAGCGTAGCTGATACTCCGGTTCGGGTCTTTTGCTGTGCAGTGGTTACAGGCTCTGTGCACGGCAGGGGATCCGGTGCTGGTTTTTGTGCTCACAGTCTGTGAGGTCTGAGTGGGGCGTGGACAGCACCTGCTATATAAACCCTCTTCTCAGGTTAGGCAGATGCTGCTGAATCTTTTTTGGTTAGTCAGTTCCTGAAAGCTAGCTAGTACTGTGTAAACTTTGTATTTGTTTGTTGCTTACTGCAAATAGGCCTTGGGATTTGGTATTACACTCTGCCAATCCAGACCTAGCAGTAAGACTGGAGTCAGTCGTTTAACCTGCTGGGGTTCTTTTGCTACTCTGTGAACCTAGCAGGTTTGCGGCTGTATTCTCAGACTTGCCTGCCAAAATCCTTTCTCACTGTGCAAGGTGTTCAGGTGTCAGTTTAGTGGCAGTAAGCTGAACCAGTGCACTGCAAGTGAGAACTAGGATTGTGGAGACTCTCCTTGTGTCTATTACTCAATCTCTGACCAAGGAGTTTACTGCCACACCCGTTGGTAACCCTTTAGGGTTTTGCTGTTGCCCTTAGCAACAGCATTTTGGGTTCTCTACGTATTAAATCACAACATCTCGCTTCTTTCCATCTGAGCATTCCTAATACTAGGGAGACACCCAGTTTCTTATCCTTTGGGCTTCTCTGTTCACTTTGTGTTTATTTTGTTACCCTATCACCTTCTATGTATGTAATGTCATATTCCCCAGTCTGTCTGTGAGTTCATTTGTTTTGCATCCCTCTCCGTTCAGACACCAGTACATTCCTGCTGGCACTGGTGTGCATAACATATTCAGCAGCCTAATACTCCTGTTGAAATTTTGTGGGAATATGGAGCATACCCCTCAAAATACTTTGCAACAGGTGGTCGATCAGGTGCAGGTCTTGACTCGACAATTTAATGATTTGTCCATTAAAATGCACACCTTGCAGGGCGTTGGCGGAGCTCCCGCAGCAGCAGTGCCTTCAGGGGTTAAGGAGCCGAAAGTAAATCTCCCGGATCGTTTTTCTGGAGATCGCTCGCAGTTCTTTTGTTTCAAGGAGAGCTGCAAGCTATATTTCCAGCTTAGGCCTCAGTCTTCAGGGTCGGAGATTCAGCGGGTGGGCATAGTGATTTCCTTGCTACAAGGAGACCCACAGGTCTGGGCATATGGGTTGCAGCCTGACTGTCCGTCGCTTAAAAGAGTTGATGCTTTTTTTACGGCACTGGGCATGTTGTATGATGACCCTGACAAGACGGCCTCAGCCGAGGCTCAGATTTCGATCCTTAAGCAAGGGCGAAGGCCAGTTGAGGTTTATTGTATGGAGTTTCAGAGGTTGGCCCATGATACCCAGTGGAATGACCCAGCCCTTAGACACCAGTACCGAAGAGGTCTTTCTAACCAGTTAAAAGACCAACTGGTACAATATCCCTTGCCTGATAGCTTGGATCAGCTCATGCAGTTATCCATTCGGGTGGATAGATGGCTGAGAGAGCGCAGGCTTGAAAGGGAGACCGAGGTTTCCTTCTTTCCCAAGGGAACCTCAGACTCTGAGGAATTTTCCGAGGAGCCTATGCAGATTGGGGCTACCCGCCTCTCCTCGCGTGAGAAGACGCGGAGGAGACAGCAGGGGTTATGTTTGTACTGTGGGAATAAAGGTCATGTGGTAGTATCATGCCCAGAAAAGCCGGAAAACTTCAGGGCCTGAGGGTGATGGGAAATATCCTGTCAGGCCAGAAGTCAGAATTTCCCAAGAAGACTTTTATCATTCCGGTGACCTTGAAGATCCTCGGTCAAACTGTCAAGACTGAGGCCTTTGTGGACAGTGGGGCCGACGGGGTTTTTATGGACCGCCAATTCGCCCTGAAACACTCTGTTCCCTTAGTACCCTTGGCATCGGAAATTGAGATTTGTGGGTTAAACGGGGAACCATTATCCCAGGGTAAAATTACCTCTTGCACTAGCCAGATTTCTTTGTTTATTGGAGCCACACACTCTGAAAAATTGTCCTTTTGTGTGACTGTCTGTACTTTTGCCCTATTGGTGTTGGGGTTACCCTGGTTAAGGGCCCACAATCCTCAATTTGACTGGGTCTCTGGGGAGATTCTTAGTTGGGGTACTGATTGTTTCAGGAGTTGCTTGAGCCTTCCAGTCAGGCTTTCGCAGCTAAGTTTGCCAGGATTGCCAGGATGTTATGCAGATTTTGCGGACGTGTTCTCCAAAAGAGTTGCAGAGGTACTACCTCCCCATCGCCCCTATGACTGTGCCATTGATTTGTTGCCGAATGCTAAGCTTCCCAAGAGCAGGTTGCACTCCCTGTCACGTCCTGAGACTCAGGCTATGGCAGAGTACATTCAGGAGAACTTGGCTAAGGGATTTATCAGACCTTCACAGTCTCCAGTTGGGTCGGGGTTCTTCTTCGTGGGTAAAAAGGATGGTTCGTTGCGACCCTGCATCGACTTCAAGGAATTGAACCGTATCATGATTAAAAACTCATACCCACTGCCTCTCATTTCGGTCTTGTTTGACCAGCTTCGTACTGCCACCATTTTTTCTAAGATTGACCTACGCGGTGCGTACAATCTAATCCGAATAAGAGAGGGGGATGAATGGAAGGCTGCCTTTAATACCCACTCAGGGCATTATGAATATTTGGTGATGCCTTTTGGGCTCTGTAATGCCCCGGCAGTCTTCCAGGACTTCATGAACGATGTGCTCAGGGAATATTTGGATAGATTCTTAGTTGTATACTTAGATGACATCCTAATCTTCTCCCATTCCCTGGAGGAACATCGGAAGCATGTACGCTTAGTCCTCCAGAAACTCAGAGACCACCGGCTTGGGGCGAAGCTGGAGAAGTGCGAATTTGAAGTTCAGCAAATCGCATTTCTAGGATATATTATCTCCCCAGAAGGTTTCCAAATGGAGGGTTCCAAGGTACAGGCAGTCCTGGATTGGGTGCAGCCCACTAGTTTGAAGGCGCTTCAGCGTTTTCTGGGCTTTGCAAATTTTTATAGACGATTTTTCGCTGGATTTTCGTCTATAGTGGCGCCCTTGGTGGCACTCACTAAGAAAGGGGCGGATGTTGCTCACTGGTCTTGTGAGGCCAAAGCGGCTTTTGCCCGTCTCAAAAGGGCATTTGACTCGGCCAAGGTGCTGCGACACCCAGATCCAGAGCGTCCTTTTGTGGTGGAGGTGGATGCCTCTGAGATGGGTATTGGGGCAGTGCTCTCTCAGATGGGGGTGTCTGATAATCGCCTTCATCCCTGTGCTTACTTTTCCCGCAAAGTTTCGCCTGCCGAGATGAATTATGACGTGGGTAACCGGGAATTGTTGGCTATTAAGGATGCACTCGAGGAGTGGAGACACTGGCTTGAGGGGGCTAAGTTTGTGGTCTCAATTCTCACCGACCATAAGAATTTGGCATATTTAGAGTCAGCGAAGCGCCTCAATGCCAGGCAGGCACGATGGGCTTTGTTTTTTGCTCGCTTTAATTTTTTGATAACATATCGCCCTGGGTCAAAAAACATCAAGGCTGATGCGCTCTCGCGGAGTTTTGCTCCAATCCAGGAGACCACCGAGGAGCCATTGCCCATTGTGTCCCCATCATGTATTAAAGTGGGCATTACCCAGGACCTCTTGTCATTAGTCCTTAGAGCACAGGAGCAGGCTCCTCCAGACCTTCCGGTAGGTCTTTTGTTTGTGCCTCCTAGGTTAAGACAGCGAGTGTTCCTGGAATTCCATGCCAAGAAGTCGGCAGGTCTCCCGGGTATTGCCAGAACTCGGGAGTTGCTATCTAGGGCGGTGTGGTGGCCCTCGGTGGCTAGGGATGTGGATCAGTGGGTTCGGGCATGTGACATCTGTGCCCGAAATAAGACTCCTAGAGGGGTTCCTGTTGGCCCATTACATCAACTCTCTATTCCATCTAAGCCATGGACCCACATTTCAATGGATTTTGTGGTGGACTTGCCCAAATCCTTGGGGATGACAGCCATCTGGGTTGTCGTTGACAGGTTTTCGAAGATGGCGCACTTCGTTCCATTGGTTGGGCTGCCATCGGCCAGACGCCTGTCTGAATTATTTATGCTGCATGTTGTGCGCCTCCACGGGTTGCCACTTGATGTGGTCTCTGACCGCGGATCCCAGTTTGTGGCCAAATTCTGGAGGGCATTTTGTTCCGATCTCCAGATTTCTGTCAGCTTGTCGTCAGGCTACCATCCGCAGTCTAATGGGCAGACTGAAAGGGTGAACCAGTCCTTGGAGCAGTTCCTCAGGTGTTATGTCTCCAAGTGTCAGACTGACTGGGTTGCTCATCTGTCCATGGCGGAGTTTGCCTATAACAACGCGGCTCACTCTGCTACAGGGATCTCTCCCTTCCTTTGTGTGTATGGGCATCATCCTAAGGCCAATTCTTTTGACCCCCAGGACTCCACGCCTGGTGGTTCCTCTGTGGTTTCGGTCCTTAGAGGTATTTGGAGGAAAGTGAAGAAAGCCCTTGTGTCTGTGTCATTAGTGACCAAAAGGGTTTTTGATAAGCGGAAAAGACCCTGCAGCTTCAAATTAGGAGACTTTGTCTGGTTGTCTACCAAGAATTTGAAGTTGAGACAGCCATCTCATAAGTTAGGCCCCCGGTTCATCGGTCCTTATAAGATCACTAGGGTTATCAATCCGGTGGCATTTCAGTTAGATCTACCCCGTTCTTTGGGTATCAATAAAACATTTCATTGTTCCCTTTTAAAACGGGCGATTAGTAATCCTTCTTCCAGTGGAAGACCTTCCCCTCTTCTGATACGTGGCCAGAGGGAGTTTGTTGTTGAAAGGATTCTTGACTCCAAGATGGTTCGGGGTCGGCTGTCATTTTTGGTGCACTGGAAGGGGTATGGCCCGGAGGAGCGGTCGTGGGTGCGCAGTTGTGATCTTCATGCCCCCAGACTGTTACGCTCTTTCTTCTCGCAGTTCCCCGATAAACCCGGTGGTAGGGGTTCTTTGACCCCTCGTCAGGGGGGGGGTACTGTTAGGGTCTCCTGCTCTGTGCTGCCATGCCGTCATGGCAACCGGGAGACAAGTGCTAGCGGAGTAACCTGAGCGTAGCTGATACTCCGGTTCGGGTCTTTTGCTGTGCAGTGGTTACAGGCTCTGTGCACGGCAGGGGATCCGGTGCTGGTTTTTGTGCTCACAGTCTGTGAGGTCTGAGTGGGGCATGGACCGCACCTGCTATATAAACCCTCTTCTCAGGTTAGGCAGATGCTGCTGAATCTTTGTTGGTTAGTCAGTTCCTGAAAGCTAGCTAGTACTGTGTAAACTTTGTATTTGTTTGTTGCTTACTGCAAATAGGCCTTGGGATTTGGTATTACACTCTGCCAATCCAGACCTAGCAGTAAGACTGGAGTCAGTCGTTTAACCTGCTGGGGTTCTTTTGCTACTCTGTGAACCTAGCAAGTTTGCGGCTGTATTCTCAGACTTGCCTGCCAAAATCCTTTCTCACTGTGCAAGGTGTTCAGGTGTCAGTTTAGTGGCAGTAAGCTGAACCAGTGCACTGCAAGTGAGGACTAGGATTGTGGAGACTCTCCTTGTGTCTATTATTCCATCTCTGACCAAGGAGTTTACTGCCACACCCGTTGGTAACCCTTTAGGGTTTTGCTGTTGCCCTTAGCAACAGCATTTCGGGTTCTCTACGTATTAAATCACAACATCTCGCTTCTTTCCATCTGAGCATTCCTAATACTAGGGAGACACCCAGTTTCTTAGCCTTTGGGCTTCTCTGTTCACTTTGTGTTTATTTTGTTACCCTATCACCTTCTATGTATGTAATGTCATATTCCCCAGTCTGTCTGTGAGTTCATTTGTTTTGCATCCCTCTCCGTTCAGACACCAGTACATTCCTGCTGGCACTGGTGTGCATAACAGGCAGGCACGATGGGCTTTGTTTTTTGCTCGCTTTAATTTTTTGATAACATATCGCCCTGGGTCAAAAAACATCAAGGCTGATGCGCTCTCGCAGCGTTTTGCTCCAATCCAGGAGACCACCGAGGAGCCATTGCCCATTCTGTCCCCATCATGTATTAAAGTGGGCATTACCCAGGACCTCTTGTCATTAGTCCTTAGAGCACAGGAGCAGGCTCCTCCAGACCTTCCGGTAGGTCTTTTGTTTGTGCCTCCTAGGTTAAGACAGCGAGTGTTCCTGGAATTCCATGCCAAGAAGTCGGCAGGTCTCCCGGGTATTGCCAGAACTCGGGAGTTGCTATCTAGGGTGGTGTGGTGGCCCTCGGTGGCTAGGGATGTGGATCAGTGGGTTCGGGCATGTGACATCTGTGCCCGAAATAAGACTCCTAGAGGGGTTCCTGTTGGCCCATTACATCAACTCTCTATTCCATCTAAGCCATGGACCCACATTTCAATGGATTTTGTGGTGGATTTACCCAAATCCTCGGGGATGACAGCCATCTGGGTTGTCGTTGACAGGTTTTCGAAGATGGCGCACTTCGTTCCATTGGTTGGGCTGCCATCGGCCAGACGCCTGTCTGAATTATTTATGCTGCATGTTGTGCGCCTCCACGGGTTGCCACTTGATGTGGTCTCTGACCGCGGATCCCAGTTTGTGGCCAAATTCTGGAGGGCATTTTGTTCCGATCTCCAGATTTCTGTCAGCTTGTCGTCAGGCTACCATCCGCAGTCTAATGGGCAGACTGAAAGGGTGAACCAGTCCTTGGAGCAGTTCCTCAGGTGTTATGTCTCCAAGTGTCAGACTGACTGGGTTGCTAATCTGTCCATGGCGGAGTTTGCCTATAACAACGCGGCTCACTCTGCTACAGGGATCTCTCCCTTCCTTTGTGTGTATGGGCATCATCCTAAGGCCAATTCTTTTGACCCCCAGGACTCCACGCCTGGTGGTTCCTCTGTGGTTTCGGTCCTTAGAGGTATGTGGAGGAAAGTGAAGAAAGCCCTTGTGTCTGTGTCATTAGTGACCAAAAGGGTTTTTGATAAGCGGAAAAGACCCTGCAGCTTCAAATTAGGAGACTTCGTCTGGTTGTCTACCAAGAATTTGAAGTTGAGACAGCCATCTCATAAGTTAGGCCCCCGGTTCATCGGTCCTTATAAGATCACTAGGGTTATCAATCCGGTGGCATTTCAGTTAGATCTACCCCGTTCTTTGGGTATCAATAAAACATTTCATTGTTCCCTTTTAAAACGGGCGATTTGTAATCCTTCTTCCAGTGGAAGACCTTCCCCTCTTCTGATACGTGGCCAGAGGGAGTTTGTTGTTGAAAGGATTCTTGACTCCAAGATGGTTCTGGGTCGGCTGTCATTTTTGGTGCACTGGAAGGGGTATGGCCCGGAGGAGCGGTCGTGGGTGCGCAGTTGTGATCTTCATGCCCCCAGACTGTTACGCTCTTTCTTCTCGCAGTTCCCCGATAAACCCGGTGGTAGGGGTTCTTTGACCCCTCGTCAGAGGGGGGGTACTGTTAGGGTCTCCTGCTCTGTGCTGCCACGTCGTCATGGCAACCGGGAGACAAGTGCTAGCGGAGTAACCTGAGCGTAGCTGATACTCCGGTTCGGGTCTTTTGCTGTGCAGTGGTTACAGGCTCTGTGCACGGCAGGGGATCCGGTGCTGGTTTTTGTGCTCACAGTCTGTGAGGTCTGAGTGGGGCGTGGACAGCACCTGCTATATAAACCCTCTTCTCAGGTTAGGCAGATGCTGCTGAATCTTTTTTGGTTAGTCAGTTCCTGAAAGCTAGCTAGTACTGTGTAAACTTTGTATTTGTTTTTTGCTTACTGCAAATAGGCCTTGGGATTTGGTATTACACTCTGCCAATCCAGACCTAGCAGTAAGACTGGAGTCAGTCGTTTAACCTGCTGGGGTTCTTTTGCTACTCTGTGAACCTAGCAGGTTTGCGGCTGTATTCTCAGACTTGCCTGCCAAAATCCTTTCTCACTGTGCAAGGTGTTCAGGTGTCAGTTTAGTGGCAGTAAGCTGAACCAGTGCACTGCAAGTGAGAACTAGGATTGTGGAGACTCTCCTTGTGTCTATTACTCAATCTCTGACCAAGGAGTTTACTGCCACACCCGTTGGTAACCCTTTAGGGTTTTGCTGTTGCCCTTAGCAACAGCATTTTGGGTTCTCTACGTATTAAATCACAACATCTCGCTTCTTTCCATCTGAGCATTCCTAATACTAGGGAGACACCCAGTTTCTTATCCTTTGGGCTTCTCTGTTCACTTTGTGTTTATTTTGTTACCCTATCACCTTCTATGTATGTAATGTCATATTCCCCAGTCTGTCTGTGAGTTCATTTGTTTTGCATCCCTCTCCGTTCAGACACCAGTACATTCCTGCTGGCACTGGTGTGCATAACATATTCAGCAGCCTAATACTCCTGTTGAAATTTTGTGGGAATATGGAGCATACCCCTCAAAATACTTTGCAACAGGTGGTCGATCAGGTGCAGGTCTTGACTCGACAATTTAATGATTTGTCCATTAAAATGCACACCTTGCAGGGCGTTGGCGGAGCTCCCGCAGCAGCAGTGCCTTCAGGGGTTAAGGAGCCGAAAGTAAATCTCCCGGATCGTTTTTCTGGAGATCGCTCGCAGTTCTTTTGTTTCAAGGAGAGCTGCAAGCTATATTTCCAGCTTAGGCCTCAGTCTTCAGGGTCGGAGATTCAGCGGGTGGGCATAGTGATTTCCTTGCTACAAGGAGACCCACAGGTCTGGGCATATGGGTTGCAGCCTGACTGTCCGTCGCTTAAAAGAGTTGATGCTTTTTTTACGGCACTGGGCATGTTGTATGATGACCCTGACAAGACGGCCTCAGCCGAGGCTCAGATTTCGATCCTTAAGCAAGGGCGAAGGCCAGTTGAGGTTTATTGTACGGAGTTTCGGAGGTTGGCCCATGATACCCAGTGGAATGACCCAGCCCTTAGACACCAGTACCGAAGAGGTCTTTCTAACCAGTTAAAAGACCAACTGGTACAATATCCCTTGCCTGATAGCTTGGATCAGCTCATGCAGTTATCCATTCGGGTGGATAGATGGCTGAGAGAGCGCAGGCTTGAAAGGGAGACCGAGGTTTCCTTCTTTCCCAAGGGAACCTCAGACTCTGAGGAATTTTCAGAGGAGCCTATGCAGATTGGGGCTACCCGCCTCTCCTCGCGTGAGAAGACGCGGAGGAGACAGCAGGGGTTATGTTTGTACTGTGGGAATAAAGGTCATGTGGTAGTATCATACCCAGAAAAGCCGGAAAACTTCAGGGCCTGAGGGTGATGGGAAATATCCTGTCAGGCCAGAAGTCAGAATTTCCCAAGAAGACTTTTATCATTCCGGTGACCTTGAAGATCCTCGGTCAAACTGTCAAGACTGAGGCCTTTGTGGACAGTGGGGCCGACGGGGTTTTTATGGACCGCCAATTCGCCCTGAAACACTCTGTTCCCTTAGTACCCTTGGCATCGGAAATTGAGATTTGTGGGTTAAACGGGGAACCATTATCCCAGGGTAAAATTACCTCTTGCACTAGCCAGATTTCTTTGTTTATTGGAGCCACACACTCTGAAAAATTGTCCTTTTGTGTGACTGTCTGTACTTTTGCCCTATTGGTGTTGGGGTTACCCTGGTTAAGGGCCCACAATCCTCAATTTGACTGGGTCTCTGGGGAGATTCTTAGTTGGGGTACTGATTGTTTCAGGAGTTGCTTGAGCCTTCCAGTCAGGCTTTCGCAGCTAAGTTTGCCAGGATTGCCAGGATGTTATGCAGATTTTGCGGACGTGTTCTCCAAAAGAGTTGCAGAGGTACTACCTCCCCATCGCCCCTATGACTGTGCCATTGATTTGTTGCCGAATGCTAAGCTTCCCAAGAGCAGGTTGCACTCCCTGTCACGTCCTGAGACTCAGGCTATGGCAGAGTACATTCAGGAGAACTTGGCTAAGGGATTTATCAGACCTTCACAGTCTCCAGTTGGGTCGGGGTTCTTCTTCGTGGGTAAAAAGGATGGTTCGTTGCGACCCTGCATCGACTTCAAGGAATTGAACCGTATCATGATTAAAAACTCATACCCACTGCCTCTCATTTCGGTCTTGTTTGACCAGCTTCGTACTGCCACCATTTTTTCTAAGATTGACCTACGCGGTGCGTACAATCTAATCCGAATAAGAGAGGGGGATGAATGGAAGGCTGCCTTTAATACCCACTCAGGGCATTATGAATATTTGGTGATGCCTTTTGGGCTCTGTAATGCCCCGGCAGTCTTCCAGGACTTCATGAACGATGTGCTCAGGGAATATTTGGATAGATTCTTAGTTGTATACTTAGATGACATCCTAATCTTCTCCCATTCCCTGGAGGAACATCGGAAGCATGTACGCTTAGTCCTCCAGAAACTCAGAGACCACCGGCTTGGGGCGAAGCTGGAGAAGTGCGAATTTGAAGTTCAGCAAATCGCATTTCTAGGATATATTATCTCCCCAGAAGGTTTCCAAATGGAGGGTTCCAAGGTACAGGCAGTCCTGGATTGGGTGCAGCCCACTAGTTTGAAGGCGCTTCAGCGCTTTCTGGGCTTTGCGAATTTTTATAGACGATTTTTCGCTGGATTTTCGTCTATAGTGGCGCCCTTGGTGGCACTCACTAAGAAAGGGGCGGATGTTGCTCACTGGTCTTGTGAGGCCAAAGCGGCTTTTGCCCGTCTCAAAAGGGCATTTGACTCGGCCAAGGTGCTGCGACACCCAGATCCAGAGCGTCCTTTTGTGGTGGAGGTGGATGCCTCTGAGATGGGTATTGGGGCAGTGCTCTCTCAGATGGGGGTGTCTGATAATCGCCTTCATCCCTGTGCTTACTTTTCCCGCAAAGTTTCGCCTGCCGAGATGAATTATGACGTGGGTAACCGGGAATTGTTGGCTATTAAGGATGCACTCGAGGAGTGGAGACACTGGCTTGAGGGGGCTAAGTTTGTGGTCTCAATTCTCACCGACCATAAGAATTTGGCATATTTAGAGTCAGCGAAGCGCCTCAATGCCAGGCAGGCACGATGGGCTTTGTTTTTTGCTCGCTTTAATTTTTTGATAACATATCGCCCTGGGTCAAAAAACATCAAGGCTGATGCGCTCTCGCGGAGTTTTGCTCCAATCCAGGAGACCACCGAGGAGCCATTGCCCATTGTGTCCCCATCATGTATTAAAGTGGGCATTACCCAGGACCTCTTGTCATTAGTCCTTAGAGCACAGGAGCAGCTCCTCCAGACCTTCCGGTAGGTCTTTTGTTTGTGCCTCCTAGGTTAAGACAGCGAGTGTTCCTGGAATTCCATGCCAAGAAGTCGGCAGGTCTCCCGGGTATTGCCAGAACTCGGGAGTTGCTATCTAGGGCGGTGTGGTGGCCCTCGGTGGCTAGGGATGTGGATCAGTGGGTTCGGGCATGTGACATCTGTGCCCGAAATAAGACTCCTAGAGGGGTTCCTGTTGGCCCATTACATCAACTCTCTATTCCATCTAAGCCATGGACCCACATTTCAATGGATTTTGTGGTGGACTTGCCCAAATCCTTGGGGATGACAGCCATCTGGGTTGTCGTTGACAGGTTTTCGAAGATGGCGCACTTCGTTCCATTGGTTGGGCTGCCATCGGCCAGACGCCTGTCTGAATTATTTATGCTGCATGTTGTGCGCCTCCACGGGTTGCCACTTGATGTGGTCTCTGACCGCGGATCCCAGTTTGTGGCCAAATTCTGGAGGGCATTTTGTTCCGATCTCCAGATTTCTGTCAGCTTGTCGTCAGGCTACCATCCGCAGTCTAATGGGCAGACTGAAAGGGTGAACCAGTCCTTGGAGCAGTTCCTCAGGTGTTATGTCTCCAAGTGTCAGACTGACTGGGTTGCTCATCTGTCCATGGCGGAGTTTGCCTATAACAACGCGGCTCACTCTGCTACAGGGATCTCTCCCTTCCTTTGTGTGTATGGGCATCATCCTAAGGCCAATTCTTTTGACCCCCAGGACTCCACGCCTGGTGGTTCCTCTGTGGTTTCGGTCCTTAGAGGTATTTGGAGGAAAGTGAAGAAAGCCCTTGTGTCTGTGTCATTAGTGACCAAAAGGGTTTTTGATAAGCGGAAAAGACCCTGCAGCTTCAAATTAGGAGACTTTGTCTGGTTGTCTACCAAGAATTTGAAGTTGAGACAGCCATCTCATAAGTTAGGCCCCCGGTTCATCGGTCCTTATAAGATCACTAGGGTTATCAATCCGGTGGCATTTCAGTTAGATCTACCCCGTTCTTTGGGTATCAATAAAACATTTCATTGTTCCCTTTTAAAACGGGCGATTAGTAATCCTTCTTCCAGTGGAAGACCTTCCCCTCTTCTGATACGTGGCCAGAGGGAGTTTGTTGTTGAAAGGATTCTTGACTCCAAGATGGTTCGGGGTCGGCTGTCATTTTTGGTGCACTGGAAGGGGTATGGCCCGGAGGAGCGGTCGTGGGTGCGCAGTTGTGATCTTCATGCCCCCAGACTGTTACGCTCTTTCTTCTCGCAGTTCCCCGATAAACCCGGTGGTAGGGGTTCTTTGACCCTTCGTCAGGGGGGGGGTACTGTTAGGGTCTCCTGCTCTGTGCTGCCATGCCGTCATGGCAACCGGGAGACAAGTGCTAGCGGAGTAACCTAAGCGTAGCTGATACTCCGGTTCGGGTCTTTTGCTGTGCAGTGGTTACAGGCTCTGTGCACGGCAGGGGATCCGGTGCTGGTTTTTGTGCTCACAGTCTGTGAGGTCTGAGTGGGGCATGGACCGCACCTGCTATATAAACCCTCTTCTCAGGTTAGGCAGATGCTGCTGAATCTTTGTTGGTTAGTCAGTTCCTGAAAGCTAGCTAGTACTGTGTAAACTTTGTATTTGTTTGTTGCTTACTGCAAATAGGCCTTGGGATTTGGTATTACACTCTGCCAATCCAGACCTAGCAGTAAGACTGGAGTCAGTCGTTTAACCTGCTGGGGTTCTTTTGCTACTCTGTGAACCTAGCAAGTTTGCGGCTGTATTCTCAGACTTGCCTGCCAAAATCCTTTCTCACTGTGCAAGGTGTTCAGGTGTCAGTTTAGTGGCAGTAAGCTGAACCAGTGCACTGCAAGTGAGGACTAGGATTGTGGAGACTCTCCTTGTGTCTATTATTCCATCTCTGACCAAGGAGTTTACTGCCACACCCGTTGGTAACCCTTTAGGGTTTTGCTGTTGCCCTTAGCAACAGCATTTCGGGTTCTCTACGTATTAAATCACAACATCTCGCTTCTTTCCATCTGAGCATTCCTAATACTAGGGAGACACCCAGTTTCTTATCCTTTGGGCTTCTCTGTTCACTTTGTGTTTATTTTGTTACCCTATCACCTTCTATGTATGTAATGTCATATTCCCCAGTCTGTCTGTGAGTTCATTTGTTTTGCATCCCTCTCCGTTCAGACACCAGTACATTCCTGCTGGCACTGGTGTGCATAACATATTCAGCAGCCTAATACTCCTGTTGAAATTTTGTGGGAATATGGAGCATACCCCTCAAAATACTTTGCAACAGGTGGTCGATCAGGTGCAGGTCTTGACTCGACAATTTAATGATTTGTCCATTAAAATGCACACCTTGCAGGGCGTTGGCGGAGCTCCCGCAGCAGCAGTGCCTTCAGGGGTTAAGGAGCCGAAAGTAAATCTCCCGGATCGTTTTTCTGGAGATCGCTCGCAGTTCTTTTGTTTCAAGGAGAGCTGCAAGCTATATTTCCAGCTTAGGCCTCAGTCTTCAGGGTCGGAGATTCAGCGGGTGGGCATAGTGATTTCCTTGCTACAAGGAGACCCACAGGTCTGGGCATATGGGTTGCAGCCTGACTGTCCGTCGCTTAAAAGAGTTGATGCTTTTTTTACGGCACTGGGCATGTTGTATGATGACCCTGACAAGACGGCCTCAGCCGAGGCTCAGATTTCGATCCTTAAGCAAGGGCGAAGGCCAGTTGAGGTTTATTGTACGGAGTTTCGGAGGTTGGCCCATGATACCCAGTGGAATGACCCAGCCCTTAGACACCAGTACCGAAGAGGTCTTTCTAACCAGTTAAAAGACCAACTGGTACAATATCCCTTGCCTGATAGCTTGGATCAGCTCATGCAGTTATCCATTCGGGTGGATAGATGGCTGAGAGAGCGCAGGCTTGAAAGGGAGACCGAGGCTTCCTTCTTTCCCAAGGGAACCTCAGACTCTGAGGAATTTTCCGAGGAGCCTATGCAGATTGGGGCTACCCGCCTCTCCTCGCGTGAGAAGACGCGGAGGAGACAGCAGGGGTTATGTTTGTACTGTGGGAATAAAGGTCATGTGGTAGTATCATGCCCAGAAAAGCCGGAAAACTTCAGGGCCTGAGGGTGATGGGAAATATCCTGTCAGGCCAGAAGTCAGAATTTCCCAAGAAGACTTTTATCATTCCGGTGACCTTGAAGATCCTCGGTCAAACTGTCAAGACTGAGGCCTTTGTGGACAGTGGGGCCGACGGGGTTTTTATGGACCGCCAATTCGCCCTGAAACACTCTGTTCCCTTAGTACCCTTGGCATCGGAAATTGAGATTTGTGGGTTAAACGGGGAACCATTATCCCAGGGTAAAATTACCTCTTGCACTAGCCAGATTTCTTTGTTTATTGGAGCCACACACTCTGAAAAATTGTCCTTTTGTGTGACTGTCTGTACTTTTGCCCTATTGGTGTTGGGGTTACCCTGGTTAAGGGCCCACAATCCTCAATTTGACTGGGTCTCTGGGGAGATTCTTAGTTGGGGTACTGATTGTTTCAGGAGTTGCTTGAGCCTTCCAGTCAGGCTTTCGCAGCTAAGTTTGCCAGGATTGCCAGGATGTTATGCAGATTTTGCGGACGTGTTCTCCAAAAGAGTTGCAGAGGTACTACCTCCCCATCGCCCCTATGACTGTGCCATTGATTTGTTGCCGAATGCTAAGCTTCCCAAGAGCAGGTTGCACTCCCTGTCACGTCCTGAGACTCAGGCTATGGCAGAGTACATTCAGGAGATCTTGGCTAAGGGATTTATCAGACCTTCACAGTCTCCAGTTGGGTCGGGGTTCTTCTTCGTGGGTAAAAAGGATGGTTCGTTGCGACCCTGCATCGACTTCAAGGAATTGAACCGTATCATGATTAAAAACTCATACCCACTGCCTCTCATTTCGGTCTTGTTTGACCAGCTTCGTACTGCCACCATTTTTTCTAAGATTGACCTACGCGGTGCGTACAATCTAATCCGAATAAGAGAGGGGGATGAATGGAAGGCTGCCTTTAATACCCACTCAGGGCATTATGAATATTTGGTGATGCCTTTTGGGCTCTGTAATGCCCCGGCAGTCTTCCAGGACTTCATGAACGATGTGCTCAGGGAATATTTGGATAGATTCTTAGTTGTATACTTAGATGACATCCTAATCTTCTCCCATTCCCTGGAGGAACATCGGAAGCATGTACGCTTAGTCCTCCAGAAACTCAGAGACCACCGGCTTGGGGCGAAGCTGGAGAAGTGCGAATTTGAAGTTCAGCAAATCGCATTTCTAGGATATATTATCTCCCCAGAAGGTTTCCAAATGGAGGGTTCCAAGGTACAGGCAGTCCTGGATTGGGTGCAGCCCACTAGTTTGAAGGCGCTTCAGCGTTTTCTGGGCTTTGCGAATTTTTATAGACGATTTTTCGCTGGATTTTCGTCTATAGTGGCGCCCTTGGTGGCACTCACTAAGAAAGGGGCGGATGTTGCTCACTGGTCTTGTGAGGCCAAAGCGGCTTTTGCCCGTCTCAAAAGGGCATTTGACTCGGCCAAGGTGCTGCGACACCCAGATCCAGAGCGTCCTTTTGTGGTGGAGGTGGATGCCTCTGAGATGGGTATTGGGGCAGTGCTCTCTCAGATGGGGGTGTCTGATAATCGCCTTCATCCCTGTGCTTACTTTTCCCGCAAAGTTTCGCCTGCCGAGATGAATTATGACGTGGGTAACCGGGAATTGTTGGCTATTAAGGATGCACTCGAGGAGTGGAGACACTGGCTTGAGGGGGCTAAGTTTGTGGTCTCAATTCTCACCGACCATAAGAATTTGGCATATTTAGAGTCAGCGAAGCGCCTCAATGCCAGGCAGGCACGATGGGCTTTGTTTTTTGCTCGCTTTAATTTTTTGATAACATATCGCCCTGGGTCAAAAAACATCAAGGCTGATGCGCTCTCGCAGAGTTTTGCTCCAATCCAGGAGACCACCGAGGAGCCATTGCCCATTGTGTCCCCATCATGTATTAAAGTGGGCATTACCCAGGACCTCTTGTCATTAGTCCTTAGAGCACAGGAGCAGCTCCTCCAGACCTTCCGGTAGGTCTTTTGTTTGTGCCTCCTAGGTTAAGACAGCGAGTGTTCCTGGAATTCCATGCCAAGAAGTCGGCAGGTCTCCCGGGTATTGCCAGAACTCGGGAGTTGCTATCTAGGGCGGTGTGGTGGCCCTCGGTGGCTAGGGATGTGGATCAGTGGGTTCGGGCATGTGACATCTGTGCCCGAAATAAGACTCCTAGAGGGGTTCCTGTTGGCCCATTACATCAACTCTCTATTCCATCTAAGCCATGGACCCACATTTCAATGGATTTTGTGGTGGACTTGCCCAAATCCTTGGGGATGACAGCCATCTGGGTTGTCGTTGACAGGTTTTCGAAGATGGCGCACTTCGTTCCATTGGTTGGGCTGCCATCGGCCAGACGCCTGTCTGAATTATTTATGCTGCATGTTGTGCGCCTCCACGGGTTGCCACTTGATGTGGTCTCTGACCGCGGATCCCAGTTTGTGGCCAAATTCTGGAGGGCATTTTGTTCCGATCTCCAGATTTCTGTCAGCTTGTCGTCAGGCTACCATCCGCAGTCTAATGGGCAGACTGAAAGGGTGAACCAGTCCTTGGAGCAGTTCCTCAGGTGTTATGTCTCCAAGTGTCAGACTGACTGGGTTGCTCATCTGTCCATGGCGGAGTTTGCCTATAACAACGCGGCTCACTCTGCTACAGGGATCTCTCCCTTCCTTTGTGTGTATGGGCATCATCCTAAGGCCAATTCTTTTGACCCCCAGGACTCCACGCCTGGTGGTTCCTCTGTGGTTTCGGTCCTTAGAGGTATTTGGAGGAAAGTGAAGAAAGCCCTTGTGTCTGTGTCATTAGTGACCAAAAGGGTTTTTGATAAGCGGAAAAGACCCTGCAGCTTCAAATTAGGAGACTTTGTCTGGTTGTCTACCAAGAATTTGAAGTTGAGACAGCCATCTCATAAGTTAGGCCCCCGGTTCATCGGTCCTTATAAGATCACTAGGGTTATCAATCCGGTGGCATTTCAGTTAGATCTACCCCGTTCTTTGGGTATCAATAAAACATTTCATTGTTCCCTTTTAAAACGGGCGATTAGTAATCCTTCTTCCAGTGGAAGACCTTCCCCTCTTCTGATACGTGGCCAGAGGGAGTTTGTTGTTGAAAGGATTCTTGACTCCAAGATGGTTCGGGGTCGGCTGTCATTTTTGGTGCACTGGAAGGGGTATGGCCCGGAGGAGCGGTCGTGGGTGCGCAGTTGTGATCTTCATGCCCCCAGACTGTTACGCTCTTTCTTCTCGCAGTTCCCCGATAAACCCGGTGGTAGGGGTTCTTTGACCCCTCGTCAGGGGGGGGTACTGTTAGGGTCTCCTGCTCTGTGCTGCCATGCCGTCATGGCAACCGGGAGACAAGTGCTAGCGGAGTAACCTGAGCGTAGCTGATACTCCGGTTCGGGTCTTTTGCTGTGCAGTGGTTACAGGCTCTGTGCACGGCAGGGGATCCGGTGCTGGTTTTTGTGCTCACAGTCTGTGAGGTCTGAGTGGGGCATGGACCGCACCTGCTATATAAACCCTCTTCTCAGGTTAGGCAGATGCTGCTGAATCTTTGTTGGTTAGTCAGTTCCTGAAAGCTAGCTAGTACTGTGTAAACTTTGTATTTGTTTGTTGCTTACTGCAAATAGGCCTTGGGATTTGGTATTACACTCTGCCAATCCAGACCTAGCAGTAAGACTGGAGTCAGTCGTTTAACCTGCTGGGGTTCTTTTGCTACTCTGTGAACCTAGCAAGTTTGCGGCTGTATTCTCAGACTTGCCTGCCAAAATCCTTTCTCACTGTGCAAGGTGTTCAGGTGTCAGTTTAGTGGCAGTAAGCTGAACCAGTGCACTGCAAGTGAGGACTAGGATTGTGGAGACTCTCCTTGTGTCTATTATTCCATCTCTGACCAAGGAGTTTACTGCCACACCCGTTGGTAACCCTTTAGGGTTTTGCTGTTGCCCTTAGCAACAGCATTTCGGGTTCTCTACGTATTAAATCACAACATCTCGCTTCTTTCCATCTGAGCATTCCTAATACTAGGGAGACACCCAGTTTCTTATCCTTTGGGCTTCTCTGTTCACTTTGTGTTTATTTTGTTACCCTATCACCTTCTATGTATGTAATGTCATATTCCCCAGTCTGTCTGTGAGTTCATTTGTTTTGCATCCCTCTCCGTTCAGACACCAGTACATTCCTGCTGGCACTGGTGTGCATAACATATTCAGCAGCCTAATACTCCTGTTGAAATTTTGTGGGAATATGGAGCATACCCCTCAAAATACTTTGCAACAGGTGGTCGATCAGGTGCAGGTCTTGACTCGACAATTTAATGATTTGTCCATTAAAATGCACACCTTGCAGGGCGTTGGCGGAGCTCCCGCAGCAGCAGTGCCTTCAGGGGTTAAGGAGCCGAAAGTAAATCTCCCGGATCGTTTTTCTGGAGATCGCTCGCAGTTCTTTTGTTTCAAGGAGAGCTGCAAGCTATATTTCCAGCTTAGGCCTCAGTCTTCAGGGTCGGAGATTCAGCGGGTGGGCATAGTGATTTCCTTGCTACAAGGAGACCCACAGGTCTGGGCATATGGGTTGCAGCCTGACTGTCCGTCGCTTAAAAGAGTTGATGCTTTTTTTACGGCACTGGGCATGTTGTATGATGACCCTGACAAGACGGCCTCAGCCGAGGCTCAGATTTCGATCCTTAAGCAAGGGCGAAGGCCAGTTGAGGTTTATTGTACGGAGTTTCGGAGGTTGGCCCATGATACCCAGTGGAATGACCCAGCCCTTAGACACCAGTACCGAAGAGGTCTTTCTAACCAGTTAAAAGACCAACTGGTACAATATCCCTTGCCTGATAGCTTGGATCAGCTCATGCAGTTATCCATTCGGGTGGATAGATGGCTGAGAGAGCGCAGGCTTGAAAGGGAGACCGAGGTTTCCTTCTTTCCCAAGGGAACCTCAGACTCTGAGGAATTTTCCGAGGAGCCTATGCAGATTGGGGCTACCCGCCTCTCCTCGCGTGAGAAGACGCGGAGGAGACAGCAGGGGTTATGTTTGTACTGTGGGAATAAAGGTCATGTGGTAGTATCATGCCCAGAAAAGCCGGAAAACTTCAGGGCCTGAGGGTGATGGGAAATATCCTGTCAGGCCAGAAGTCAGAATTTCCCAAGAAGACTTTTATCATTCCGGTGACCTTGAAGATCCTCGGTCAAACTGTCAAGACTGAGGCCTTTGTGGACAGTGGGGCCGACGGGGTTTTTATGGACCGCCAATTCGCCCTGAAACACTCTGTTCCCTTAGTACCCTTGGCATCGGAAATTGAGATTTGTGGGTTAAACGGGGAACCATTATCCCAGGGTAAAATTACCTCTTGCACTAGCCAGATTTCTTTGTTTATTGGAGCCACACACTCTGAAAAATTGTCCTTTTGTGTGACTGTCTGTACTTTTGCCCTATTGGTGTTGGGGTTACCCTGGTTAAGGGCCCACAATCCTCAATTTGACTGGGTCTCTGGGGAGATTCTTAGTTGGGGTACTGATTGTTTCAGGAGTTGCTTGAGCCTTCCAGTCAGGCTTTCGCAGCTAAGTTTGCCAGGATTGCCAGGATGTTATGCAGATTTTGCGGACGTGTTCTCCAAAAGAGTTGCAGAGGTACTACCTCCCCATCGCCCCTATGACTGTGCCATTGATTTGTTGCCGAATGCTAAGCTTCCCAAGAGCAGGTTGCACTCCCTGTCACGTCCTGAGACTCAGGCTATGGCAGAGTACATTCAGGAGAACTTGGCTAAGGGATTTATCAGACCTTCACAGTCTCCAGTTGGGTCGGGGTTCTTCTTCGTGGGTAAAAAGGATGGTTCGTTGCGACCCTGCATCGACTTCAAGGAATTGAACCGTATCATGATTAAAAACTCATACCCACTGCCTCTCATTTCGGTCTTGTTTGACCAGCTTCGTACTGCCACCATTTTTTCTAAGATTGACCTACGCGGTGCGTACAATCTAATCCGAATAAGAGAGGGGGATGAATGGAAGGCTGCCTTTAATACCCACTCAGGGCATTATGAATATTTGGTGATGCCTTTTGGGCTCTGTAATGCCCCGGCAGTCTTCCAGGACTTCATGAACGATGTGCTCAGGGAATATTTGGATAGATTCTTAGTTGTATACTTAGATGACATCCTAATCTTCTCCCATTCCCTGGAGGAACATCGGAAGCATGTACGCTTAGTCCTCCAGAAACTCAGAGACCACCGGCTTGGGGCGAAGCTGGAGAAGTGCGAATTTGAAGTTCAGCAAATCGCATTTCTAGGATATATTATCTCCCCAGAAGGTTTCCAAATGGAGGGTTCCAAGGTACAGGCAGTCCTGGATTGGGTGCAGCCCACTAGTTTGAAGGCGCTTCAGCGTTTTCTGGGCTTTGCGAATTTTTATAGACGATTTTTCGCTGGATTTTCGTCTATAGTGGCGCCCTTGGTGGCACTCACTAAGAAAGGGGCGGATGTTGCTCACTGGTCTTGTGAGGCCAAAGCGGCTTTTGCCCGTCTCAAAAGGGCATTTGACTCGGCCAAGGTGCTGCGACACCCAGATCCAGAGCGTCCTTTTGTGGTGGAGGTGGATGCCTCTGAGATGGGTATTGGGGCAGTGCTCTCTCAGATGGGGGTGTCTGATAATCGCCTTCATCCCTGTGCTTACTTTTCCCGCAAAGTTTCGCCTGCCGAGATGAATTATGACGTGGGTAACCGGGAATTGTTGGCTATTAAGGATGCACTCGAGGAGTGGAGACACTGGCTTGAGGGGGCTAAGTTTGTGGTCTCAATTCTCACCGACCATAAGAATTTGGCATATTTAGAGTCAGCGAAGCGCCTCAATGCCAGGCAGGCACGATGGGCTTTGTTTTTTGCTCGCTTTAATTTTTTGATAACATATCGCCCTGGGTCAAAAAACATCAAGGCTGATGCGCTCTCGCGGAGTTTTGCTCCAATCCAGGAGACCACCGAGGAGCCATTGCCCATTGTGTCCCCATCATGTATTAAAGTGGGCATTACCCAGGACCTCTTGTCATTAGTCCTTAGAGCACAGGAGCAGGCTCCTCCAGACCTTCCGGTAGGTCTTTTGTTTGTGCCTCCTAGGTTAAGACAGCGAGTGTTCCTGGAATTCCATGCCAAGAAGTCGGCAGGTCTCCCGGGTATTGCCAGAACTCGGGAGTTGCTATCTAGGGCGGTGTGGTGGCCCTCGGTGGCTAGGGATGTGGATCAGTGGGTTCGGGCATGTGACATCTGTGCCCGAAATAAGACTCCTAGAGGGGTTCCTGTTGGCCCATTACATCAACTCTCTATTCCATCTAAGCCATGGACCCACATTTCAATGGATTTTGTGGTGGACTTGCCCAAATCCTTGGGGATGACAGCCATCTGGGTTGTCGTTGACAGGTTTTCGAAGATGGCGCACTTCGTTCCATTGGTTGGGCTGCCATCGGCCAGACGCCTGTCTGAATTATTTATGCTGCATGTTGTGCGCCTCCACGGGTTGCCACTTGATGTGGTCTCTGACCGCGGATCCCAGTTTGTGGCCAAATTCTGGAGGGCATTTTGTTCCGATCTCCAGATTTCTGTCAGCTTGTCGTCAGGCTACCATCCGCAGTCTAATGGGCAGACTGAAAGGGTGAACCAGTCCTTGGAGCAGTTCCTCAGGTGTTATGTCTCCAAGTGTCAGACTGACTGGGTTGCTCATCTGTCCATGGCGGAGTTTGCCTATAACAACGCGGCTCACTCTGCTACAGGGATCTCTCCCTTCCTTTGTGTGTATGGGCATCATCCTAAGGCCAATTCTTTTGACCCCCAGGACTCCACGCCTGGTGGTTCCTCTGTGGTTTCGGTCCTTAGAGGTATTTGGAGGAAAGTGAAGAAAGCCCTTGTGTCTGTGTCATTAGTGACCAAAAGGGTTTTTGATAAGCGGAAAAGACCCTGCAGCTTCAAATTAGGAGACTTTGTCTGGTTGTCTACCAAGAATTTGAAGTTGAGACAGCCATCTCATAAGTTAGGCCCCCGGTTCATCGGTCCTTATAAGATCACTAGGGTTATCAATCCGGTGGCATTTCAGTTAGATCTACCCCGTTCTTTGGGTATCAATAAAACATTTCATTGTTCCCTTTTAAAACGGGCGATTAGTAATCCTTCATCCAGTGGAAGACCTTCCCCTCTTCTGATACGTGGCCAGAGGGAGTTTGTTGTTGAAAGGATTCTTGACTCCAAGATGGTTCGGGGTCGGCTGTCATTTTTGGTGCACTGGAAGGGGTATGGCCCGGAGGAGCGGTCGTGGGTGCGCAGTTGTGATCTTCATGCCCCCAGACTGTTACGCTCTTTCTTCTCGCAGTTCCCCGATAAACCCGGTGGTAGGGGTTCTTTGACCCCTCGTCAGGGGGGGGGGTACTGTTAGGGTCTCCTGCTCTGTGCTGCCATGCCGTCATGGCAACCGGGAGACAAGTGCTAGCGGAGTAACCTGAGCGTAGCTGATACTCCGGTTCGGGTCTTTTGCTGTGCAGTGGTTACAGGCTCTGTGCACGGCAGGGGATCCGGTGCTGGTTTTTGTGCTCACAGTCTGTGAGGTCTGAGTGGGGCATGGACCGCACCTGCTATATAAACCCTCTTCTCAGGTTAGGCAGATGCTGCTGAATCTTTGTTGGTTAGTCAGTTCCTGAAAGCTAGCTAGTACTGTGTAAACTTTGTATTTGTTTGTTGCTTACTGCAAATAGGCCTTGGGATTTGGTATTACACTCTGCCAATCCAGACCTAGCAGTAAGACTGGAGTCAGTCGTTTAACCTGCTGGGGTTCTTTTGCTACTCTGTGAACCTAGCAAGTTTGCGGCTGTATTCTCAGACTTGCCTGCCAAAATCCTTTCTCACTGTGCAAGGTGTTCAGGTGTCAGTTTAGTGGCAGTAAGCTGAACCAGTGCACTGCAAGTGAGGACTAGGATTGTGGAGACTCTCCTTGTGTCTATTATTCCATCTCTGACCAAGGAGTTTACTGCCACACCCGTTGGTAACCCTTTAGGGTTTTGCTGTTGCCCTTAGCAACAGCATTTCGGGTTCTCTACGTATTAAATCACAACATCTCGCTTCTTTCCATCTGAGCATTCCTAATACTAGGGAGACACCCAGTTTCTTAGCCTTTGGGCTTCTCTGTTCACTTTGTGTTTATTTTGTTACCCTATCACCTTCTATGTATGTAATGTCATATTCCCCAGTCTGTCTGTGAGTTCATTTGTTTTGCATCCCTCTCCGTTCAGACACCAGTACATTCCTGCTGGCACTGGTGTGCATAACAGGCAGGCACGATGGGCTTTGTTTTTTGCTCGCTTTAATTTTTTGATAACATATCGCCCTGGGTCAAAAAACATCAAGGCTGATGCGCTCTCGCGGAGTTTTGCTCCAATCCAGGAGACCACCGAGGAGCCATTGCCCATTGTGTCCCCATCATGTATTAAAGTGGGCATTACCCAGGACCTCTTGTCATTAGTCCTTAGAGCACAGGAGCAGGCTCCTCCAGACCTTCCATTAGGTCTTTTGTTTGTGCCTCCTAGGTTAAGACAGCGAGTGTTCCTGGAATTCCATGCCAAGAAGTTGGCAGGTCACCCGGGTATTGCCAGAACTCGGGAGTTGCTATCTAGGGTGGTGTGGTGGCCCTCGGTGGCTAGGGATGTGGATCAGTGGGTTCGGGCATGTGACATCTGTGCCCGAAATAAGACTCCTAGAGGGGTTCCTGTTGGCCCATTACATCAACTCTCTATTCCATCTAAGCCATGGACCCACATTTCAATGGATTTTGTGGTGGACTTGCCCAAATCCTCGGGGATGACAGCCATCTGGGTTGTCGTTGACAGGTTTTCGAAGATGGCGCACTTCGTTCCATTGGTTGGGCTGCCATCGGCCAGACGCCTGTCTGAATTATTTATGCTGCATGTTGTGCGCCTCCACGGGTTGCCACTTGATGTGGTCTCTGACCGCGGATCCCAGTTTGTGGCCAAATTCTGGAGGGCATTTTGTTCCGATCTCCAGATTTCTGTCAGCTTGTCGTCAGGCTACCATCCGCAGTCTAATGGGCAGACTGAAAGGGTGAACCAGTCCTTGGAGCAGTTCCTCAGGTGTTATGTCTCCAAGTGTCAGACTGACTGGGTTGCTCATCTGTCCATGGCGGAGTTTGCCTATAACAACGCGGCTCACTCTGCTACAGGGATCTCTCCCTTCCTTTGTGTGTATGGGCATCATCCTAAGGCCAATTCTTTTGACCCCCAGGACTCCACGCCTGGTGGTTCCTCTGTGGTTTTGGTCCTTAGAGGTATTTGGAGGAAAGTGAAGAAAGCCCTTGTGTCTGTGTCATTAGTGACCAAAAGGGTTTTTGATAAGCGGAAAAGACCCTGCAGCTTCAAATTAGGAGACTTCGTCTGGTTGTCTACCAAGAATTTGAAGTTGAGACAGCGATCTCATAAGTTAGGCCCCCGGTTCATCGGTCCTTATAAGATCACTAGGGTTATCAATCCGGTGGCATTTCAGTTAGATCTACCCCGTTCTTTGGGTATCAATAAAACATTTCATTGTTCCCTTTTAAAACGGGCGATTTGTAATCCTTCTTCCAGTGGAAGACCTTCCCCTCTTCTGATACGTGGCCAGAGGGAGTTTGTTGTTGAAAGGATTCTTGACTCCAAGATGGTTCGGGGTCGGCTGTCATTTTTGGTGCACTGGAAGGGGAATGGCCCGGAGGAGCGGTCGTGGGTGCGCAGTTGTGATCTTCATGCCCCCAGACTGTTACGCTCTTTCTTCTCGCAGTTCCCCGATAAACCCGGTGGTAGGGGTTCTTTGACCCCTCGTCAGAGGGGGGGTACTGTTAGGGTCTCCTGCTCTGTGCTGCCATGTCGTCATGGCAACCGGGAGACAAGTGCTAGCGGAGTAACCTGAGCGTAGCTGATACTCCGGTTCGGGTCTTTTGCTGTGCAGTGGTTACAGGCTCTGTGCACGGCAGGGGATCCGGTGCTGGTTTTTGTGCTCACAGTCTGTGAGGTCTGAGTGGGGCGTGGACAGCACCTACTATATAAACCCTCTTCTCAGGTTAGGCAGATGCTGCTGAATCTTTGTTGGTTAGTCAGTTCCTGAAAGCTAGCTAGTACTGTGTAAACTTTGTATTTGTTTGTTGCTTACTGCAAATAGGCCTTGGGATTTGGTATTACACTCTGCCAATCCAGACCTAGCAGTAAGACTGGAGTCAGTCGTTTAACCTGCTGGGGTTCTTTTGCTACTCTGTGAACCTAGCAGGTTTGCGGCTGTATTCTCAGACTTGCCTGCCAAAATCCTTTCTCACTGTGCAAGGTGTTCAGGTGTCAGTTTAGTGGCAGTAAGCTGAACCAGTGCACTGCAAGTGAGAACTAGGATTGTGGAGACTCTCCTTGTGTCTATTACTCCATCTCTGACCAAGGAGTTTACTGCCACACCCGTTGGTAACCCTTTAGGGTTTTGCTGTTGCCCTTAGCAACAGCATTTCGGGTTCTCTACGTATTAAATCACAACATCTCGCTTCTTTCCATCTGAGCATTCCTAATACTAGGGAGACACCCAGTTTCTTATCCTTTGGGCTGCTCTGTTCACTTTGTGTTTATTTTGTTACCCTATCACCTTCTATGTATGTAATGTCATATTCCCCAGTCTGTCTGTGAGTTCATTTGTTTTGCATCCCTCTCCGTTCAGACACCAGTACATTCCTGCTGGCACTGGTGTGCATAACATGTCTACATAAAAAGATAAATTGGAAGAGAGGGAATCGATGCCTGAAATAATAGGTCACCCTGGGGGTGCAGTAAGAGACTTGTGGATTTTTGGGAGGTGTTAATAAATGGGTGTCACTGTGTGGTGCTGAAATAAAAATGAGAACTCCTCTCTGGAGATAATCCCTTTGGATCTTGCATCTTCAAGTAATGAATACAATTCAACTTTGAACGATTCTGTGGGATCTCCTAGTAGTTTTTTTTATAAAAAGTAGTGTCATCTAGTTGACATAAGGCCTCATTCACATAATGATCCCTACCCTGAATAACCAGGCTTCCTCCCTTATCAGCCTGTTTAATTATTAATGATGTATCTTTCAACAGTTTGTTTAGTGCCCTTTTTTCCCCTTTGTTTAAATTTTGGGTATTGGTCACTCTACCACATTTCTTAGAACATATGTTTCTGAAATCGTCCAAAGTGGACTTATAAAAGCTCTCAATGCAGCTGCTTTTATATTTAATTGGAAAAAAAAAATGACTTACTTTTGAAAAGGGATTTATTTACATCAAAGATTTTTTGAGGTATTTGCGTATCGTTTCCTTCTATTTGTAAATCCATTAACATTTGTATAGCTGGTTCGTCTGTTGAGTCTAACAGAATCGGTGTTGCAATCTCGTTATTTCTGTCAAGAGTTTTTTTTGCAAAGTATCTCTTTTGACATAATGAACGAACAAAACTATTCAGCTCTACAAATTAATCAAACATGTTTGGATCGGTGGTAGGGGAAAACTTCAGACCTTTGCTAAAAAGGGACAATTCACTATGTGTTAGATTCTTGGAAGACAGATTGACTACAATTTTAGCCATTCGTTTTCTCGCTAGAGCTCTGTATCCCTTCAATTTCTCCTTCTTCCCTCCTCTCTTTCCTCTGTATTTGATCCTCGACCTCTTTTTGGAGTGGGTGTTGCATCTTCCCTGCTGGGAGCCCGATATCTCTGTGAAAAGGATTTGAGTACACACTTTCAGTAGCGCTCCATATAACAGCAATACCGTAAATGATATAAATATAAAAATAAAAATAAATATAAATATATGTATAAGTTCTTGTGTGATTCTAGAGGGGTTTTTTCATGAAATCTTCTACTGATGAGGTATTTTCCAGCCGTCTCCGTCAGTTCAGATCGTGGGAGGGAAAAGGGAAATTGGGAAATCACGAGGAATTATCTGAAGGAACCAGGGAGGATCGATAAAAGATACCTTGATGTGTTTCTCCACACTCCAGCTGATGTAAGCATACATGTGAGCATTCACCCAGTCTTTGTACTAGTGACGGAAAAAGAAACCTTTATAAGAATTTTCTTCTATGTTCTGTGTAAGAACAGTGTGAGCACACAATTGACTGCTTATCACAAGGGTGACCCTTGTATTCTGGCTACAGCAGAATACAGTGAAGTTTCTGGAGTGGCCATCTCAGACTCCTGACCTCAATATGATTGAGCCACTCTGGGGAGATCTCAATCGTGCAGTTCATGCAAGACAGCCCAAGAATTTACAGAAACTGGAGGCTTTTTGCCAAGAAGAATGGGCAGCTTTACCATATGAAAAAATAAAGAGCCTCATCCACAACAAACTTTTGATCAGGGTCATTTGGGTAGTTTCTGTGTCATTATGAATTAAAAAGAGTAAACACAGTTGTTTGACAATAAATGGCTTCACCTAACCACTAACCATGAGTGAAAGAAAAGTTTGTGAGTTATCATTCATATTCTCTGACAAATGGCCAGAAAATCACAAATTCTGCTAGGGTATGTAAACTTATGAGCACTACTTGTATGTTTACCCATATGACTATTATGGCTTACTGATTTTATAAAGATTTTTTTATTAAATATACAGATATTGATTCTATAGTGAATATTATATTGTGATTATTTGTACCAGCGCAGTTGGCACCCACTTTTTTTGTAATACATGACCTTCTTTACCCCATCCCGCAATCCCAGATAATTTTGCCAACTTCATCTAGATGTGGGAAATCTATAATGATTCAGATCATCGCTTTATTGGAAACCGCTATATATGGTATAAGTTTGCAGCCGCCATGTGCACATGCACCATTGTTTTTCAGGCACTGTACTGCCATCTTATCCGGGGGCAGCAGTGATCTGCAGTAAGAAACTGTTGGGAGGGGTGGCACTTGATATACCGGCTGTCAGGATCCCGGCACTCAACAGACCGGGATCCCGACAGCTGGGATACCGACAACTATTCTCCTACTTGGGGTTCTACCTGGAGGGAGAATAAATAGAGCGGGGCCCCGCAAGGGGCTCTTCTGCGCTCACCCTGTTGCCAGCATTGGCCAACTGTCGGGATTCTGGCGCCAGTATGCTGGGCGGCAGGATCCCGACAGCTGGCCATTTGTAGTACACCCACTGGGAGGGCTGAGTGCCCCCTTTGCTCATGGCTGCTCTCTAAATAGTAGAGACCATCCTATTCTGCTTTTATTCAGCAATCCCTGTATTCTACTGTCTCACAGAGTTCACTGTGTCACATTTGAACTTACAAGAGACTTATTATACTGTTTGTGTATTTTTGTGGTCCAGTGTTACCTCTGCTCATTTGCAACTGCTCCCAGCCCCCAGGACTACGTTCCAAAACTATTAATGCATTTGTACTCTGAAATTATATTTTCTGTCACCAACCGTCTGTTAGGTCAACAATAACCAATCCTACCGGTGTGAAGCTACTATAATACAATAAACTGTAATGTATATTGCCATTCTGCATCTTAACATTTGGGGAGGAAAGGGTTCAAATGATGACCCAGATCTCACCAGCAGTAAACAGAGGCATGCCATCAACAACAACAAAAAAGTGAGATAACACTCCATGGGCTGGATGTTATGAAGTCCGAGTTGGCCGGAGGTGAAGGTTCCCGGCTTGTAATGCCATTCTGCATCTTAACAATTCTCTGCCTCGAAAAATCAATATTTAAAAAAAATAATCTAAAGTTCTTATTTCAAATAACCCAATGCAGCCAGCTATGACTGGATAACAAGGTATTTTGAAGTAAATTTTATTAAAGGAACTCAGGAAACTTGAGCCACTAGAATATGTTGCCAATTCAGGGACACATTTTGCATTATTCCAGTCATTCCGGAGAGGGTGCACAGCTGTGACTTAGCAGTTGCAAATCTGTTTAAAAAGAAAATGCTTGGAAGTTATGTTCTTTAGTCTAATATTAGCTTCTTTTTCTACAAAAGCCGTGAAAAATATGAGACCATATGGATAGCCAACATTACTGCCAATATGTATGAACATGAATACACTAGTTTTTCATGTTTACTTCAAATGTTTACCTTTAATATTAGTTTACTTACCCTAATTAGTTTACTTACTCTAATTACATGAAATAAATGTTAGGAATATCACTAGTTAAGATTGTACCAACTTTCCAACATTGCCAACACACACTGTGAATGGAGTAGCAATACTATACAACACTCTTTACTAATATCAAAATAAATGTCACCCATCTTGCCTTTCTGTCTTCTCCACACCTCCCTAGTGAAGTTTCTTTGGTTCTTTATTCATGCTTTGTACTAGTGCAACACACACACACACACACACACACACATATATTGCTCTCTCATCCACTGTCCAATGCCTTTTGGAAAACGATGGACTGAAAAAGTGATAATACATGTTCAGAAGAACCCTTGTTATCTGTTCTTACATCACTATTTTCCTTTCTATAGGCTGTTATACTGCATCAGGGGTTTTCACAACACCATCCACTGCTATCTATAATAGCACATGATGGGAGGCTGCTGTAGAGATGACTTTTTCCTATAAGGAATCACTTTGCCAAATATGACAGACTAATACCTATTCCTTAATACCTGGGGATGCGGTCAAGATACCGCCAGACGGGATCCCGGCGGTAGGGAATACCGACACCGGGATCATGACCAGCACAATCCCGACATATTCTCCCTCTGTTGGTGTCCAAGACACCCTTAGAGGGAGAATAAATTAGTGTGCTGCGTTGTGCTCGCCCCCTGTCGGGATTGTGTTGGTCAGGATCCCAGTGTCGGTATTCCGACCATCGGGATCCCGTCCGGCGGTATCTCGTACTGATCCCAATACCTGCTAAAATTGCTACAATAAGTTTGATGGTAGTACAGCACCATGACTAATGCAATTAACTGTGAAATTCATTAATTTCTCATTTGACTTGTGTATAAATAACACCAGGTAACAGGAAACTTAGCAGGTTAGAAGGCATCTCATGTGTTCTGGGTAACTCTAAGAATATGTCTCCATAGATAGCAATGGGGAGGTAAGGGTCCAAATGATGACCCAGATCTCACCAACAGTAAACAGAGGCATACCATCAGCAACAAAAAAAAAGTGAGATAACACTCCATTGGCTGGATGTAATAAAGTCCGAGTTGGCTGGAGGTGCAGGTTCCCGGCTGAACTCAGGCATTTTTTTTTTTAAAGCGGCAACCATGTACAAGGCAAAACCATGCCATGTAAACAATTGCTTCTTTAAAATAATGTCCGAGTTTGGCCGGGAACCTGCACCTCCGGCCAACTCGAACATCATTACATCCGGCCCCATATGTGTTTAATTGCTCAGCGGTTTCATCAGAGGGACTTATACCTTGTAATTAATTTTTTAACAAATATTGTTAAGATTTACCTCTGAAAATCACAATTACAACAACGATTATGATTGCCATCAATTTGACATGAATATGTTTACTAACCAGTATGAATGTTTTCCTCATTCCCCTTTCCACACTACTCTAAACATAACTGCTACAATTAAAAGCTGCATTCATCACCACCTGATTTCTCCCCAGTATGATTTCCTTTAATTTCATACACATTTGTGTGACTCCCACACTAAAACTGTAGCTTTCCCCACTCCACGCAACCAATACCTGATCATAACATAAACTCTTTATACTTCAGTATCTGCAGCATTCTATACCTCTCTATTCTAATCTATCATCAAGGGCGGTATTCAATTCTTTTCACCCCTTCCATACCCATTCTGTTTCTGCCCTCTGGGATGTGGTATCATCATTTCAGCTCCCTACCCCGGGGTAGAGAGGCACCCAACCCTTTACACAGCTAAACCTGATTTCTATGGGCGCAAGAAGCACGATTACAGGGATCATTTTAAAAAAAGGAGATTGGGTGTGATATATCATTTGAATACCACCCCAAGAATCATGCACATGTGGTCAAATAATAAATGCAATTTTAAATTTATTGTACTAGGTACATGAGGCTTACATTTAACTAGAGCTCTCCCTGTAAACACTTCACTTATTCTAAGCTTAAACTTCCATTTATGTGGTTTTGAGAACCATTGTATGCATGTTCTTTTTTCTGTAAGACTGCATACCTCTTCTGATGCTAGCTAAACGCACAATGTTCACCGAGCAACTTAAATCTCAGATACACATACTATTCCAAATGGTTCATTTGGCATTGAGCAAAAGTGAAGAATCTAATTTTCCATCAATGTCACAGGCAACAGAAAACAACCGCTAACCAAATCAATTATGTAGAATGCTCTTACACAGAGAAAAATCTTGACAGCCTTAGTAAATAATCTAAAAAGCAATCTCTGAGATGGATTGCACATGTACTATCCTGCAAAACTCTCTAATGTTTACTTGAAAGATGTAAAAAAAAATCCAGAATCAGCATTTTAGGAAATGAGAAAAATATGAAGATAAAATAAAAGCCAGGCATGAATTTAAAAGCCGTCTCTTCTTTTTCAATAATAATCAAGATTTCTAATCCTCTTTTCTGTTAATTTAAAAATTAAATTCTGTATGGTGATGATGAAGATGATAATAAAATGATAAGTCTCTATCGAGTTTAAAAAAATGAATAAATAATTGTTTAACCAGCAAGTCCTCCAAATTACAGCAAATGACAGTAAAGAGAGCTATAAGATGGTGTCCCTGCCGATTATGTTTAGGAGAAAATCAATGAACATTGGTATAGCCAAGATATTCACGCAGTACCTTATTTTTTGAACAGACAACCAAACATTAGATTTGAAATGTTAACACTATTAAGACCAAAAAACTTAACAATGAAATATGCTGTGTTATTTCTGGGGCAATCTTTGTAAGCTCACAGCAAATTTCAGTGTGCAGGATACAAAATATCAGCAGTTATTTATTATGTGCAGCATTCCACATGGCAGCTTATTTGCCCATTTTACAAAATCATTCCATCTACTTCTGCAGAGTTTTCCTTATTTTGTAAGACATGACACCAAATATACAGTATACGAAACATCTCAATATGAGGTTTTAATGCCATAAGATAAGTCTCATGAATGCCAATAGTTTTGGTTTGCTCTTATTATATATACAGATGGGTCCACGGTTATCTTGGCTAGTTTGCTGCGCCTAGGCACAACATGGTTTATTAACGTAAATCTATTGTTCTCAGCTGTAATACAATACAGAGAACAATACAGCAGGGGATTAAGTCATTATATCAAGGGATTAAGTCCGACTGCCCAGTCTCAGTTAATCCTATTAAAGGTCAAGATAAACATGGACCCATCTGTATGGCTTAAAGTGGTCCTAGAGAGGTGGTGGAACTCATTTACCCCGCCACCTACCCACCTTCGCATTAAGCAGGGATAGTGCTAGTGTTTTTGCCACCTCCCTGCAAATGATCAATTAGTGCCCTACTTCCCTTACTTTATAAAGGGACATAGATCTCACAAAGAAGCAGCGTGGTCACACAATAGTACCCCTAATTCAAATTACACCACACAGTAGCACAATCTTATTCATATTTCACTGCATGTAGTGCCCCACTTTATATCACACCACATAGTAATGCCCCTTCTTATGGTTACATCACTCAGTAGTGCCCTTTATTCATGTAGCCAGGGCCGATGCTAGGGTGTTCGGTGCCCCCTGCAAACTATACATTTATGCCCTCCCACACTTTACAAAGGGATGGTGCACATAATGCCTCCTGTAGCAGTGACGCTTATACACAATGCCCCCTGTGGTAGTGCCGCTTATACACAAAATAAACACTAGTAGTGCCGCTTATACACAAAATTAACCCTGTAGTAGTGCCACTTATACACAACACCCCCTCTGGTAGTGCCGCTCATACACACAATGCTTCCTCTAGTAGTGATGCTTACACACGTAACGCCCGCTCTAGTAGTAACACTTACACATGTAATGCCCCCTGTAGCAGTGACGTTTATACAAGATGCCACCTGTACCAGTGATGCTTACACACGTAACGCCCCATGTACCATTGATGCTTACACACGTAAACCACCATGTACCAGTGACGCTTACACACGTAACACCCCCTGTGGCAGTGATGCTTATACATATAATGCCCTCTGTACCAGTGATGCTTACACATGTGATGCCCCCTGTACTAGTAATGCTTACACACATTTGACGTGCCCTGTTCCAGTGATGCATACACATGTGACACACCCTTTACCAGTGATGCTTACACACGCGATGCCCCCTGTACCAGTGACGCTTACACACGCAACGCACCCTGTACCAGTGACGCTTACACATGTGACGCCCCCTGTACCAGTGACACTTACACATGTGACGCCCCCTGTACCAGTGAAGCTTACAATATATATATATATATATATATATATGGAAAACAAAAGGTGAGAATAGGCGCCTCCTAGTGTAATATTATATATATAGTGTGACCATCACCCTTGATATCACCCTGTAGAGTGGAACTGTACCGTGTGTGGTGGAATTCCAACCACCTTCAGAATAGCATGAAGTCACAATTTGAACGGCGTCATCAGTGATCTCAATGATCTCCTGTTAATCTTCCTTTATCTTGTTACTCATTTGGTCAGAAAAAAGAGTAAAAAAAGGACCAATAGTGTAATACCTTTTACACAAACAATATACATTTATTTGGAACTAGTCCGACAGTAAAAACATTGCCCGTACCATATAATAAATTAAAAACAGCTTATCTGTACTTTAAGTCGTCCATACCCGTATGGACGACTTAAAGTACAGATAAGCTGTTTTTAATTTATTATATGGTACGGGCAATGTTTTTACTGTCGGACTAGTTCCAAATAAATGTATATTGTTTGTGTAAAAGGTATTACACTATTGGTCCTTTTTTTACTCTTTTTTCTGACCAAATGAGTAACAAGATAAAGGAAGATTAACAGGAGATCATTGAGATCACTGATGACGCCGTTCAAATTGTGACTTCATGCTATTCTGAAGGTGGTTGGAATTCCACCACACACGGTACAGTTCCACTCTACAGGGTGATATCAAGGGTGATGGTCACACTATATATATAATATTACACTAGGAGGCGCCTATTCTCACCTTTTGTTTTCCAGATCTACCACTGGTGGGCTTGAACAGCTAACCACTGGAGAAAAGGGCTGCCACCCCACGAAATATAATAGTGGGGGAGTGTATTTTTAGACATAAGAAATTGACCATAGACAAAAGGATTAGTCATCCTAAGAAGGGTCTAGCGCCATTTACCACCACCAACTTTCCATATATATATATATATATATATATATATATAACACACGAGGGGTGGGGGATAAAGCGACCAATGGTGTCTTAGAATATTTCGAAATAAAAGTGGATCTACACAGATATAATAAATCTAATAAGTAATAACCAAATAAAAAATGAATCTAAAAAAATTAATTTATTGATACATTAAAATAGACAATTATTAATTAAGCTAAAATTTGAGCAGCAAAAGATTTCTTAAAAGATGGGATAAAAGCAACAGACACAATGCATAGTAATACCAGTTAAAAATATGTTAAAATATGTAAAACAATTTTAACTTCATTGAAATGACAGATGAATCACATGCACTGCACTGTCAAGTAATGTTAACACTGCGTCTTCATCTCCAAGGTAACCGGCACGCAGCGTGGGACGTGAGCGCACTTGATGAAGTCTGACTGACGAAACGCGTTGGGCTACCTGGCAGTGACCTCATACCAAGTTAAGTTAAAATTGTTTTACATATTTTAACATATTTTTAACTGGTATTACTATGCATTGTGTCTGTTGCTTTTATCCCATCTTTTAAGAAATCTTTTGCTGCTCAAATTTTAGCTTAATTAATAATTGTCTATTTTAATGTATCAATAAATTAATTTTTTTAGATTCATTTTTTATTTGGTTATTACTTATTAGATTTATTATATCTGTGTAGATCCACTTTTATTTCGAAATATTCTAAGACACCATTGGTCGCTTTATCCCCCACCCCTCGTGTGTTATTAATCCTTTGCTACAGGGAACCACCATCCATGCTTTATTTGGGGGACAGCTGACGCCCTATACCAAACCTATAGGGAGTGTTATTTAATCTGACTATACGTGATTATTTTATTATTTGGAGTTGTACACAAGTGGCGCAATAATCTCCCCCCCTTTGTTTTTCCATATATATATATATATATATATATATATATATATATGTTCATAGTATAACCGGCACTCACGTAGACCTTACATCTGCCCCGGTGCCCTCCCTTGCTGCATGCAAATGTATCCAATATAATTGGGTGGCACTCCAAGAGGACTTTTCAGATAAAGAAATCACAGAGACAGCGCTCTTACGGTAACGTTTCAGTTATATTAACTTTCGTCAGACCAACACATACAATACATTCACATACCTTTATACCTCACCAAACCCTCGTGTCCCGTGTCCCCTCGGCCCAGTCTTCTGGCGGGGATAGATGATGTCATAGCACAGAGCCTGTGCAATGCGCTCACGTCCCACGCTGCGTGCCGGTTACCTTGGAGATGAAGACGCAGTGTTAACATTACTTGACAGTGCAGTGCATGTGATTCATCTGTCATTTCAATCAAAGCGGTACAGTAGAAAACATCGATCTAACAAATACTCTTATATATATACTCTCCACAGGTATAAATACTATCAATAATATATAATAGCATATAGGTAGAAAAAACAGAAAAAACATTCATAGCATGTAGATCAAGAAAGCCAATTACAGAAACATCAGGAAAAACAGTCTAGTGATAATTGTTCATTGAGGCCACCTGGAGTTATTGTATTGAGGCGATGAATCCATCTTGCCTCACGCTGTAACAGCAATTTATTTCTGTTACCTCCACGAATATTATCAGGTTGCTGATCTATAATTTTATATTTCAAACTTGACAAGTTATGTTTAAATCTAGCAAAGTGGCGTGCCACTGGCTGCGTTTGACTCTCTCCCCCCAATGCCGCTCTAATTGAGGACCTGTGCATGGCCATTCTTTTACGGAACTGTCGCGTTGTCTTACCAACATAGAACAACCCACAGGGACAACGTATGTAATAAATGACACGAGTACTTGTACATGTCAATATTTTGTCTATTTTTACAAATTTACCCGAATGTGGATGAGAGAAGCCGGGTCCTACTTCCATATAGCTGCAAGTGGTGCAGCCTATGCACCTATAGCAACCCGGCTTCTTGGTTAGAAATGTCTGGATTGGACCGGGTTTAAACTTAGAAATATCGTTATGCACCCGATAATCTTTAAGGTTTCTATTTCTGGTATAACTTGGCAACAACCTTTTATCATTTAATATCCTGAAATCTTTATCCGTAGAGACCACCGGCCAAGTGTCCCTAGCATGTTTTTTAATTTCCTTGCTAACCACAGACCATCTCTGTACAAATGGAATTTTATTCTGCATCATGTTTGAATTTGTCTCTGAATGTTGTAATAATGTATCTCTATCAATGCTCAATACTTTGGTTTTAGTTCGCATTAATTCATCCCAGTCATACCCCCTCACATTGAGCCTCAGGGCCATTTCATTGATCTCAGATTCAGCCCGCACTGGATCATCCGAGATCCTATGGACCCTGAGGAACTGCGAGTAAGGAAGACTGTACTTAGTAGATGGTGGATGGAAGCTAGCCGCATGTAAAAGAGTATTTTTATCTGTGGGCTACGTATATAGGTCAGTATGAATTCGGCCCTCATTAATGGAGATACTCACATCCAAATAATTAACTCTTGTCTTACTGATATTAGCCGTAAATTTAATATTCTCATCAGACTCATTAATCACTTGTAATGTATCATGGAATTGCTCCTCAGTTCCCGACCAAATTAAAAACAAATCGTCTATATAACGAACAAAGAACTTTATCTTATCGGCAATTTCTGATTTAGTGAAGAACAACTTCCTTTCAACTTCGAACATGAAACAGTTTGCAAAGGCAGGGGAGACACAACTACCCATTGCGCACCCCTGTCTCTGCTCAAACCAACCATTATCGAACAAAAAGTAATTATGTACCAGGGTAAGTTTCAAAATATCTACTGTGAGACCTTATAATAAACAGAATCCCTAGCAGATATTATAGGGCGTCCCGGTGGCACTTTGGAATCCTTGTGGATTTTAGGAATGGTGCCCTCCCTTGCTGCTTGCTGAAAAGTCCTCTTGGAGTGCCATCCAATTATATTGGATACATTTGCATGCAGCAAGGGAGGGCACCGGGGCAGATGTAAGGTCTACGTGAGTGCTGGTTATACTATGAACATATATGTCTGTGAAACCTCAGCTGACACTATAAGTGAGAGCTTGGGACACGGAACTGACAAGGCACCACTACAAAGTTTTTTTGTCTATACCTCCAACTGAGCACTGTTTTTTATTGTTCATATATTTTTGTTGGGTGGTGGTTGACACATTGAAGGCATGTAACGGGCTGGTGACAATGTCGACACGAGTGGATATCGACATATTGATTTGGCAGCATGTGAGACGTGGTCTTTTTCGGATGCGGAAAGCATTAGATTCAAGGAGGATTTGGCCACTGCAGGAGGCACGGATAGTAATGATTTGTTATTTGCTAAATTATTACGTCTCTATAAGAAACAGATATACTTCTATATGCATGGAGTCACATTATCCGATTACCATCGCAACCGCCAGTTACCACGTGGATTTAGAGTCCGTAATATTCCGACCATAGGCAAATATAACAGTGAATTTTGCCGTAAGTGGGTTGGCATCCTAAACAAGTGTAGTTTAGATTTAATTTGTTTGGTGATAGAGGAGTCGACGAGGGAAATGAATCTACTAAAAGACATGACTTCCGCCTTTGAGGATCAATATGTCTCTATCCTAAAGGCCGATGTTGATAATAAGTGGATGGTGCAACTGGCGACCCAAGTAGAGACCTATAAACAGGAACTGGTCAAATTCAAACGACAAAAACTCATGACAGTCCAGAAGGATTATCAGGAGGGCCGAGTATACAGCTGGGTGAATAACCCGGAGGGGAGACCACAGCCAAAATGTTATAACAGATATAGAGCTCGTCGGGGTCAACTCACAGAGACCTCTAGTGGAGAGGGAACCTCACAGAGTGATGATGAGGTGTCGAAAAGAGCTCGGGGTGGTAAGCCCCCTTTAGGGGTGAACACACGGGCCATGTTGGGCCCAAAAAAAGGCAATACACTAGGCGGGGCAAGCAATGTCAAAGAATCCACAAAAAAAGCCCCCAAACCCAAGAAGAAAACAACATAGTGTTCAACCTATCAGGACGTCCATTAACTGCGGATGAACTTTCAGTATTGAATAAAGGCCTTTCATTTATCCCTACCACTCCATTTGATGAATTCCAGTGGAAAGTTGATTCATATAACGTCCATAGACGATTGAGATTACAAGAACATTTTGCTCATCAGGTTGGTCCTAGGATGGAGACGGACGTACCTCCTAAATTAAAGCCGAGATCCAACTTTGATCCTCAGAGCAACAATCCCTCTCTAAAATGTTTTGCTAGGGTACTGGACTCTAAGCCTATGCAATCGGTCAAAACATATAGACATCATAGTAATAATTTGACCAAGGGAGAGCGAGAAGCTCTGAATACACTTAGTAAGGACAGACAGATAGTAATACGCCCCGCCGATAAAGGTGGGGGGGTGATTGTACAGAATTTACAACAGTACAAAACAGAGGCCTACAGACAATTGAATGAGACTTCAGTATACAGTCGCTTACGCAAAGATCCCACGAATACATATAATGATGAGTTAAAGCAAATGTTATTACGGGCTGTAGAGGATAAAATTATTACTACTGCTGTATATGAGGCTTTGTTTCAGGACTACCCGGTGGCACCGGTATTTTACACCATTCCTAAAATCCACAAGGATTCCGAAGTGCCACCGGGTCGCCCTATAATATCTGCTAGGGATTCTGTTTATTATAAGGTCTCACAGTACCTTGATTATTATTTTCAGCCGGTTATACAGTCTCAATTAACTTATTTGAAGGATACTACCTCATTGATCAACAAATTGGCGGAATTACCTCAGTTCACAGAGGACTGTATGCTCTGCACGTTGGATGTGGTGAGCCTCTACACCAATATCCCACACGATAGAGGTGTAGAGGCAGTCAGGCGTCTTTTGTCCACGAGCACGCTATACAAAGGTCCTGATCTTGGTTTTTTCTTAGATCTTTTGAAACTTACCCTGGTACATAATTACTTTTTGTTCGATAATGGTTGGTTTGAGCAGAGACAGGGGTGCGCAATGGGTAGTTGTGTCTCCCCTGCCTTTGCAAACTGTTTCATGTTCGAAGTTGAAAGGAAGTTGTTCTTCACTAATTCAGAAATTGCCGATAAGATAAAGTTCTTTGTTCGTTATATAGACGATTTGTTTTTAATTTGGTCGGGAACTGAGGAGCAATTCCATGATACATTACAAGTGATTAATGAGTCTGATGAGAATATTAAATTTACGGCTAGTATCAGTAAGACAAGAGTTAATTATTTGGATGTGAGTATCTCCATTAATGAGGGCCGAATTCATACTGACCTATATTAAAAGCCCACAGATAAAAATACTCTTTTACATGCGGCTAGCTTCCATCCACCATCTACTAAGTACAGTCTTCCTTACTCGCAGTTCCTCAGGGTCCATAGGATCTCGGATGATCCAGTGCTGGCTGAATCTGAGATCAATGAAATGGCCCTGAGGTTCAATGTGAGGGGGTATGACTGGGATGAATTAATGCGAACTAAAACCAAAGTATTGAGCATTGATAGAGATACATTATTACAACATTCAGAGACAAATTCAAACATGATGCAGAATAAAATTCCATTTGTACAGAGATGGTCTGTGGTTAGCAAGGAAATTAAAAAACATGCTAGGGACACTTGGCCGGTGGTCTCTACGGATAAAGATTTGGGGATATTGAATGATAAAATGTTGTTGCCAAGTTATACCAGAAATAGAAACCTTAAAGATTATCTGGTGCATAACGATATTTCTAAGTTTAAACCCGATCCAATCCAGACATTTCTAACCAAGAAGCCGGGTTGCTATAGGTGCATAGGCTGCACCATTTGCAGCTATATGGAAGTAGGACCCGGCTTCTCTCATCCACATTTGGGTAAATTTGTAAAAATAGACAAAATATTGACATGTACAAGTACTCATGTCATTTATTACATACGTTGTCCCTGTGGGTTGTTCTATGTCGGTAAGAAAACGCGACAGTTCCGTGAAAGAATGGCCATGCACAGGTCCTCAATTAGAGCGGCATTGGGGGGAGAGAGTCAAACGCAGCCAGTGGCACGCCACTTTGCTAGATTTAAACATAACTTGTCAAGTTTGAAATATAAAATTATAGACCAGCAACCTGATAATATTCGTGGAGGTAACAGAAATAAATTGCTGTTACAGCGTGAGGCAAGATGGATTCATCGCCTCAATACAATAACTCCAGGTGGCCTCAATGAACAGTTATCATTACACTGTTTTTCCTGATGTTTCTGTAATTGGCTTTCTTGATCTACATGCTATGAATGTTTTTTCTGTTTTTTCTACCTATATGCTATTATATATTATTGATAGTATTTATACCTGTGGAGAGTATATATATAAGAGTATTTGTTAGATCGATGTTCTCTACTGTACCGCTTTGATTGAAATGACAGATGAATCACATGCACTGCACTGTCAAGTAATGTTAACACTGCGTCTTCATCTCCAAGGTAACCGGCACGCAGCGTGGGACGTGAGCGCGTTGCACAGGCTCTGTGCTATGACGTCATCTATCCCCGCCAGCAGACCGGGCCGAGGGGACGTGGGACACGAGGGTTTGGTGAGGTATAAAGGTATGTGAATGTATTGTATGTGTTGGTCTGACGAAAGTTAATATAACTGAAACGTTACCGTAAGAGCGCTGTCTCTGTGATTTCTTTATCTGAAAAGTCCTCTTGGAGTGCCACCCAATTATATTGGATATATATATATATATATATATATATATATAATACAAACACACATATATAGATATATACATAGATATATATATATATATATATATATATAGCGGTTGGTAGGCGGCACTCATAGGACTTTAAATCAATCATATACTGGAAACCAGATAGAGCTACATTTCGATTTAATAAGAATCGTCGTCAGGCATAAAATACATACATGTGAAACATACCTTTATAGATACAGATAACACCGTGCTAGCGTGTTGGCCGGACGGCCGCCGGGAACTGCCATCACGTCATCAATTCCATTCCTCCCAATGATGGACGTGTGACGTGTAGAGAGTGAGACAGGATAGAGCCCGTTACCAAGGTTACCCTAACAACAAGAAACAAAAGCATAATAGAACCGTAGTTATCTCGAATTTGGCAGCCGTGTGTTAGAAAATAGTTATGCATCATTAATGTTTAGGCTGCACAAAAGAAATAATCTATAATAGAGAATATATATTGCAAACAATAAAAGTACTTCGACTAATTAAATAAAGCAGTTGAGAGTCATTAATTAATTTAGTCCATGGGGAGCTACAGTGTTCAGACGATATATCCAGCGTGCTTCTAGCTGGAGCAGAGCTCTCGCTCTGTCACCCCCCCCCCCGTTTTGTCTCAGTAATTTGGTCAAGCATTTTATAGCGCAGGGCAGACAACGTGTGTCTGGCCGACTTAAAGTGCTTGGCCACTGGTTGATCTATTTGTTTTCCCTCTAATATGAGTTTAATGGCACTTCTATGCTGTGCCATTCTTTCTCGGAACTGACAGGTGGTTTTTCCGATGTATAGTAAGTCGCAGGGGCAGCGAATGCAGTATATTACATATTTGGATGTACAGGTTAGGACCTTATTGATTTTAATTCTTTCACCGGAATGCGGGTGTAGGATGGTATCACCAGTTTCTAAATAGAGGCATGTTGTACACCCAAGGCATTTGTAATTGCCTGTTTCTTGCTCAAAAAATGCGGGGCTGTGTTCGATTTGAAGTTGGAAATATCTGTGTGGACTATTTGGTCCTTGATATTACGTCCCCGTGTATAACAAGGTAATAACGGGGTCCCCTTGAGAGCAGGCAGATCTTGGTCGTTTTGTACCATCGGCCAGAATCTTTTCGTACGTGAGATCAGATGGTTGGTGGCTGTAGAAAAATTATTGATATATACAATGGACTGAGTGGTTTTAGTGTTTTTTTCTGTGATGGTGTTGCCAATTTTAGGCGCTTCCATTGCTCGCTGTCTTGCTCTGATTAAGAGGGAATTAGGGTATCCCCTTTGTAAGAATTTTTTTGTCATGATGTTCGTTTGCTGAAATTCATCCTCTTGGTTGCTGTAAATCCGTCGAACTCTTAAGAACTGTGAGTACGGGAGTCCCTTCTTGAGTGAGGTTGGATGGTGACTAGATGATGACAGTAAATTATTGCAGTCGGTTGGCTTACTATATAAAGAGGTATGCAATATTTCGTTGTCATGACTAACATTGACGTCCAGGAAATGTATATTATGTTCCTGGATCTCAAATGTAAATTTGATGTTTACGTCCCGTATATTTACTTCATCCATCATGGAAATAAATTCTTGTTTAGATCCCGTCCATATCATAAAGATATCATCGATGTAGCGAGTATAGAAGGCTATCTTGCTCCTATACTCATCTACATCAAAAAACAGGTGCTGTTCTACGGTGAACATGAATGCATTGGCGTACACCGGAGCTGCCGCAGAACCCATTATGCAGCCGAGTTCCTGCAAGTAGAACTCGTTGTTAAACAAAAAATAATTTTTTGTCAGAGTCAGTTCCAATAATGAGAGAAAAAAAGATATATCTGGACCTTCATAATGGGGATTATTAGAAATAAGCGTTTGAACAGCCCGCAGTCCCCTATCATGTGGAATATTTGTGTATAGGCTGCTGACATCGCATGTACAGAGCCAAAATGAGGGAGGGAGGTTACCTAGGTTCCTGAGTTTTTTCCAGCAACATGCTGGTGTCCTTGAGGTAATGGGCCTGATTCTGCACGACCGGCTGCATATAAAAATCAATGTATCGAGATACATTGTGCAGCAGGGAATTGCATGACGAAATGATCGGACGTCCGGGGGGATTAAGCCTATTTTTATGCAGTTTAGGAATAAGATTGAACAATGGGACAATGGGTGTAGTATTAAGTAGGGCCCTCTTGGTGTCTGAATCAATAATGCCGTTGTCATGTGCAGTTGTCAACAAATCCTGAAGCTGCTGGAGATATATTTCAGTGGGATCTTTGTTAAATTTAGTATAGACCAAAGGGTCGTCGAGGTGCCGATAAGCCTCTAGCTTGTAATCACTTAAATCTTGTATCACAATACCGCCCCCTTTATCGGCAGGGCGGATTGTGATATCTGTATATGTAGCCAGATCTTTAAGGGCATTAGATTCCTCTCTAGAGAGGTTATAACGAGCTTTGGGGGGATTATTTTCCAGTAGTTCAATATCTCCCAGTAAAGTCTTAGTAAAGACCTTAATGGTGGCATTGGTAGATATTGGGTCAAAATATGATTTTGGGCGTATAGGACACCTTCGGTCAGCCTCATTTGATGTAGGTGCTTTTCCGAAATGTTCCTTAAGGTGCAATTGCCTATTCAAACGTGTGAGGTCTATGCGGCTTTTAAGACCATCAAACTGATTGGTGGGGACAAAATTAAGGCCGCTTTGTAGGACTTTGATCTCAGATGTGGTCAAGGTCCTAGAGGATAGATTATGAATAATTTCTTGTTTTTGGTGTTCTTTTTTGCTTTGCTTTTGGCATTGACTTCCTCGTCTGGTTCTGTTTCTCCTCCTGTATCTCTCTGGGCCCGCATGCGGATCCCTAAAGGGATGTGTTTGGTAAGTTTCTTTCTGCTAATTGAAGCAGTATCCAAATCACTCTGTGATGTTCCACTGGATATATCTGTCTCCAATGGAAATCTTCTTTGTCCTCGTTGTTGACGGGGTCGGAAGCGTCGGTTTCCTGCTGAGGGGTTGGTGGCCCAGGTGTAAACCTTGTTTTCCTGATAATCACGTTTAACAGTAGAGAGCTTGTTAGACTTAAATTTAATGAGATCGGTATGGTATTTTTCGATCTGTAAGGAAAGCTTGATGAGCCATTCGCCATTATCCACAGTGGTTAATATCGGCATAGATGTAGATTCAAGAGTTTTAATTTTGTCCCTTACTATATTAAGTTCCCTAGTCGACTCCTCGATAACGAGGAGGATCAGGTCAAAAGACGCTTTATTGAGGACTGCTACCCATCTACGGCAAAAGTCAGAGTTGTGACGGCCTATTGTGGGCATGTTCCTAATCCTGAAACCACGTGGGATTTTTTTGTCTCTGAAGTAATCCGATAATGTCACTCCGTGTAAGTAGAAATCTACTTCACGTTTTTTTAGCCTAAGTAGCTGGATGAAGGCATTCTCGGGTGTATCCGTTCCCATGGCAGTAGCAAATTTGTCTTTTACCAGGATCCGTTCAGCGTCTAGGTCCGACAAAGATAGTATGTCCCCCATTGGTAAGGTGACGTTACGGAAACCAATTGAGTCCTCTTGTAAGGTATCCATGATAATACAGTGAACCCAAGAAAAGTGTGTGATCACAAACAGTGAAAACGACAAACAAATGTCCGACTTAGGATGCTGAAGCCAGCGTCCACTTAGCAGGTTGTCGGGTGCCTTAACAGCTCTGGCAAGAGCCTATATAAAATAGAACAGAAGGATGTTCGGCACTCCTTGTTACGGGATGTATATGGTGCCTGGTGCCCTTCAATGCAGAATGCAAATGTGATATATAGCGGTTGGTAGGCGGCACTCATAGGACTTTAAATCAATCATATACTGGAAACCTGATAGAGCTACGTTTCGATTTAATAAGAATCGCCGTCAGGCATAAAATACATACATGTGAAACATACCTTTATAGATACAGATAACACCGTGCTAGCGTGTTGGCCGGACGGCCGCCGGAAACTGCCATCACGTCATCAATTCCGTTCCTCCCAATGATGGACGTGTGACGTGTAGAGAGTGAGACAGGATAGAGCCCGTTACCAAAGTTACCCTAACAACAAGAAACAAAAGCATAATAGAACCGTAGTTATCTCGAATTTGGCAGCCGTGTGTGAGAAAATAGTTATGCATCATTAATGTTTAGGCTGCACAAAAGAAATAATCTATAATAGAGAATATATATTGCAAACAATAAAAGTACTTCGACTAATTAAATAAAGCAGTTGAGAGTCATTAATTCATTTAGTCCATGGGGAGCTACAGTGTTCAGACGATATATCCAGCGTGCTTCTAGCTGGAGCAGAGCTCTTGCTCTGTCACCCCCCCGTTTTGTCTCAGTAATTTGGTCAAGCATTTTATAGCGCAGGGCAGACAACGTATGTCTGGCCGACTTAAAGTGTTTGGCCACTGGTTGATCTATTTGTTTTCCCTCTAATATGAGTTTAATGGCACTTCTTTGCTGTGCCATTCTTTCTCGGAACTGACAGGTGGTTTTTCCGATGTTTAGTAAGTCGCAGGGGCAGCGGATGCAGTATATTACATATTTGGATGTACAGGTTAGGACCTTATTGATTTTAATTCTTTCACCGGAATGTGGGTGTAGGTTGGTATCACCAGTTTCTAAATAGAGGCATGTTGTACACCCAAGGCATTTGTAATTGCCTGGTTTCTTGCTCAAAAAATGCGGGGCTGTGTTCGATTTGAAGTTGGAAATATCTGTGTGGACTATTTGGTCCTTGATATTACGTCCCCGTGTATAACAAGGTAATAACGGGGTCCCCTTGAGAGCAGGCAGATCTTGGTCGTTTTGTACCATCGGCCAGAATCTTTTCGTACGTGAGATCAGATGGTTGGTGGCTGTAGAAAAATTATTGATATATACAATGGACTGAGTCCATTGTATATAATAATTTTTCTAAAGCCACCAACCATCTGATCTCACGTACGAAAAGATTCTGGCCGATGGTACAAAACGACCAAGATCTGCCTGCTCTCAAGGGGACCCCGTTATTACCTTGTTATACACGGGGACGTAATATCAAGGACCAAATAGTCCACACAGATATTTCCAACTTCAAATCGAACACAGCCCCGCATTTTTTGAGCAGGAAACCAGGCAATTACAAATGCCTTGGGTGTACAACATGCCTCTATTTAGAAACTGGTGATACCATCCTACACCCGCATTCCGGTGAAAGAATTAAAATCAATAAGGTCCTAACCTGTACATCCAAATATGTAATATACTGCATTCGCTGCCCCTGCGACTTACTATACATCGGGAAAAACCACCTGTCAGTTCCGAGAAAGAATGGCACAGCATAGAAGTGCCATTAAACTCATATTAGAGGGAAAACAAATAGATCAACCAGTGGCCAAGCACTTTAAATCGGCCAGACACACGTTGTCTGCCCTGCGCTATAAAATGCTTGACCAAATTACTGAGACAAAACGGGGGGGGGTGACAGAGCAAGAGCTCTGCTCCAGCTAGAAGCACGCTGGATATATCGTCTGAACACTGTAGCTCCCCATGGACTAAATGAATTAATGACTCTCAACTGCTTTATTTAATTAGTCGAAGTACTTTTATTGTTTGCAATATATATTCTCTATTATAGATTATTTCTTTTGTGCAGCCTAAACATTAATGATGCATAACTATTTTCTAACACACGGCTGCCAAATTCGAGATAACTACGGTTCTATTATGCTTTTGTTTCTTGTTGTTAGGGTAACTTTGGTAACGGGCTCTATCCTGTCTCACTCTCTACACGTCACACGTCCATCATTGGGAGGAACGGAATTGATGACGTGATGGCAGTTTCCGGCGGCCGTCCGGCCAACACGCTAGCACGGTGTTATCTGTATCTATAAAGGTATGTTTCACATGTATGTATTTTATGCCTGATGACGATTCTTATTAAATCGAAACGTAGCTCTATCTGGTTTCTAGTATATGATTGATTTAAAGTCCTATGAGTGCCGCCTACCAACCGCTATATATCACATTTGCATTCTGCATTGGAGGGCACCGGGCACCATATACATCCCGTAACAAGGAGTGCCGAACATCCTTCTATTCTATTTTATATATATATATATAGACTACTGCAAGAGAATGGATTTGGACATAAATCCTCTTTATACCACATTCACACACTTAACTTGAGAGCTCATTGCTATTCAGTTACATTGGGGGTCATTCCGAGTTGTTCGCTCGCAAGCTGCTTTTAGCAGCCTTCCACACGCTAAGCCGCCGCCTACTGGGAGTGAATCTTAGCTTATCAAAATTGCGAACGAAAGATTAGCAGAATTGCGAATAGACACTTCTTAGCTGTTTCTGAGTAGCTCCAGACTTACTCGGCATCTGCGATCAGTTCAGTGCTTGTCGTTCCTGGTTTGACTTCACAAACACACCCAGCATTCGCCCAGACACTCCTCCGTTTCTCCAGCCACTCCCGCGTTTTTCCCAGAAACGGTAACGTTTTTTCGTACACACCCATAAAACGGCCAGTTTCCGCCCAGACACACCCACTTCCTGTCAATCACACTCCAATCACCAGAACGAAGAAAAAACCTCGTAATGCCGTGAGTAAAATACCTAACTGCATAGCAAATTTACTTGGCGCAGTCGGACTGCGGACATTGCGCATGCGCATTAGCGACTAATCGCTCCGTTGCGAGAAAAAAATAGCGAGCGAACAACTCGGAATGACCCCCAATACCCTTTATTAAACAACACATTTCAATATACTGCCATACCCAGGATTGATACCTATAACGTGTTGAATTCTAATCAAACACCCTACTCATTAAGCTACTTGATCCTGCATAAAAACTATGAACGCGATGTGACGTTACTGGTACTTTGTAAAAAAATAATTATCATAGAAATTGAGCAGATCTATGTAGTGTGCAGCCACACATCCAATCTCTTGCAGCCGCACACTACATAGATCTGCTCAGCCGCAATGCTTAAAGTACAAGGTAGGCTTCAAATAGTTAGAATTCTCTATCTTGGAATTATCTAGCTTTCTACTGCATGCAAAGGCAGATAGCTCAATGAATAGATTGTCTGACTGCAATACCACAGGCGACGGGTTCAAATCCCAGGTTTGTCAGCATCTTGAAATGTAATAAAGGACAGTGTGACTGAATAACAAAAAAAATCTCAAGTTGAATTCATGAATGTTGTATACTGTAGGTATTAGCGACAGAAGCGGTCAGGGTAGGAGACAGGGGAGGTCAGGAGATGCTGGACTTCAAAAAGGGGGCAGCTGCAAGTGAAATTAATTAAAACAGATAATTGACAAGTGCTGCCAACAGCGCCCCCTACCATGCAGCATTATGTGCGGTGCCCCCTCCGCACACACCTACTTACGGCCCTACTGTATACATACACACACCCATTTACTCACTCTTTCCATCCACTTACCTACGTCAAGCCAGAGCTGTAGCAGCTCATCATCTTATGCTGAAGGAGGGCAGCCTGGTCCAAAGTAGCTCCACCCCTTATTCCCATGTAGCCCTGCCCCTTTTATGCCCCAAAACTGCGCTGTCATAGGGGAGGGGAGAGGTGGCTTCATGCTGCCGCCACCACTGCCTGTCAGAGCAGCAGCCAGCAGAGGCAGGGACATCAGCTCAGCACAGGGATGCAGAGCATGGAGAGCACCTCTCCTGCCTGGCACCTTGCTGTTTTGCATCCCTTTGCTGAGTGGCTAGCACCAGGTCTGCATGTTTCACTACAAAATGGTACCCTTTATACATGTTATGCCACACAGTAGTGCCTGCTTATACACATAATGTCCACAGAAGTCCGGCTTATAAACAAAAATGCCCACAGTAATAGTGCCCCTTACACATAATGACCACAATAGTAGTGCCTCTTACACATAATGACCACAGTAGTGCCGCTAATACACATAATGTCCATAGTAGTGCCCCTACACATCTCTGCCCCTGTCACTCCAGCATCTCACCGCCTGTGTGCCTCTAGCAACTCCATGCCCTGTATCCCCGCCTCTCTTGTCCCTCCAGGCCCCTCTCGTCTTGTCTTCAAGATGCACAGAGCCTGCTCCTCTTCATTGCTCTTCTTCAATTCAGCAGTGGTTACAGCATGATATCACATACACTGTGCCGAAACGGAAGCCACTTAAATCTGAGGAGAGGATGAATGCTGTCCAACAGACACAATGTCTGTGAGAACCAGGAGGGGTGGGCTGTAGATGGAGGACCATGGAGCCACCAGGACCTGAGGAAGGGGGCAGTGGCTGCAGCTCATAAATAACACTAGCACTGCCTGCATCATCAATTGACATAGGTTATTGAGCAGGCTTTTCTGTTGGAATTACTGTGCAGGGCAATGGAGGAGGTGGAATTACACGGAGCAAGAGTGGATGCAACATGTTGATACAAAGTTATCTGATGAACTGTGAATATGGGGTCTATTTTCTAAGCCTTGGATGGAGGTAAAGTGAATGGAGATAAAGTACCAGGGTTTAAAAATTGACAGGAGCTAACGGCTGGCACTTTATCTCCGTCCACTTTACCTCCATCCAAGGCTTAGAAAATAGACCACATATTCACAGTTCATCAGATAACTTTGGGGGTCATTCCAAGTTGATTGCTCGTTTGCAACTTTTTGCAGCGCTGCGATCAGATAGTCGCCGCCTATGTGCCGATGGCACAAAAAATGATATTGCAGTTTCTGAGTAGCTCTGGACTTACTTAGCCGCTGCGATCACTTCAGTCTTTTTGGTCCCGGAATTGATGTCAGACACCCTCCCTGCAAACGCTTGGATACGCCTGCATATTTACAAACACTCCCAGAAAATGGTCAGTTGTTCACCCACAAACGCCCTCTTTCTGTCAATCACCTTGCGATCAGCTGTGCGAATGGAATCTTCATTAAATCCATCGCCCAGCACCGATCCTCTTTGTACCCGTACAACGCGCCTGCGCATTGCGGTGCATATGCATGCGCAGTTTTGCCGAGATTTAACCTGATCGCAGTGCTGCAAAAAGTTGCTAGCGAGCATCAACTCGGAATGACCCCCCTTGTATCAACCTTTTGCATCCACTCTTGCTCAATGTAACCTGCAACATCCTATCACTGAGACAGAAAGCCAGTGTTGAGGTCTAACCACTGTCACAGCTACTCTCACGGTGGCAACGAGCGTGATGCACCATGAATGCTTGCACAAGCGCTGTCTCTTCACATGCTTAAGGCCCCTATACATCAGCAATCATGAGAAAGCAATTAATAGATTCTGGGATATTTTTTCCAGATTTAAAGATTCCCCAGTCCTCCAATCTGCGCCCATACGTTACGGGTATTTATCAGTGATTTGCAGATCATTTTCAGCAAATACAGATCTGCCAATCTTGAACGGCTCATCAGTTTACAAATCTGCTGATTTTTACCGTACACTAGCAAGCTACAGCACCAGTTGAGCTGTGAAATCCAGAATGTTGGACAACCTGATTTAACAATCCCAATTGATTTTTGGTCTGAATCCACAATCTGTGATACAGGTTGAGTATCCCTTATCCAAAATGCTTGGGACCAGAAGTATTTTGGATATCAGATTTTTCCGTATTTTGAAATAAGAAACCAAGTCTAAGCACAGAATGCATTTATGTCTCATATACACCTTATACACACAGCCTGAAGGTCATTTTAGCCAACATTTTTAATAACTTTGTGCATTAAACAAAGTGTGTGAACATTCACACAATTCATTTATGTTTCATATACACCTTATACACACAGCCTTAAGGTCATTTAATACAATATATTTAATAACTCTGTGCATGAAACAAAGTTTGTGTACATTGAGCCATCAGAAAACAAAGGTTTCACTATCTCACTCTCACTCAAAAAAGTCTGTATTTCGGAATATGTGGATATGGGATACTCAACCTGTACTCATACATTGCAGATTTATACAATCATCTGAAAATTGGCAAATTGCCCCAATCACTTGCTAAAATATGGGAGCCTTTGGCCTTATGCCTGGTCGAGGCTGCAGAGCTGACGCTCATCTGAGTGGATGGCGACAGACCAGAAGACGCGCCTGTGTCACGCCCAGCATCCGCAGCAACTGACACCCACTGCACCCACTGCTTCAGCACTTGCAGACAATGCAAAAGAAGAGGGAGACACAGTGGTCACCTGTGGCTGCAAAAGAGGAGCATGCAGCTGGGCGGCAGGTATAGCACGGAAGCAGACTGCAAACAAAAACTACTGAGCTGAGCCATGTGTCCTACTCCTTACATTTGTGTTTTTTGGAAAATAACGAACTTGTTTTTAGCACACTCACAATTAGTTTTTCTTCTTTATTTCAACAGTGCAGTGCTGCAATTGCCCTTTATGGGCCTGACAACTAAGCTATTTATCCTTCTTCAATGTTATCTTAAACATTTGATCAAACTCACTGGAGCAGAAACAATTCATCTATTTACCAACTGCTAAAAAGCAAATAATGGGGGTAATTCTGAGTTGATCGCAGCAGGAATTTTTTCAGATTGAACACACCCCACCCAAATCTAAAGGCCAGTACTCACAGCCCAATGCTGGAGAGATGTGTGCTGAGCGAACCGCTCAGCACACATCTCTCCCGGCGCTCAGCACAGCGCGATCTGTGCTGAGCGTGCGGGGGGAGACGGGGGGGCGCTCACTTCACCCAGCGGATGAAGTGAGCGACCCGCTAGATTGGCCTGCATGTAGGCCAATCTAGCAGCAGCGATAGCGATGCGCGGGGCTGCGCATCGCTATCGCTGTTAGGGCTACACACGGAGCGATCTTGCTGAAAATCTAAGCAATCTAGTCAGATTGCTTAGATTATCGCTCTGTGTGTACCCCCCTTAACTCTCTCTGCACATGTTATATCTGCCTCCCCTGCCGTGCACATGGTTTTGCCCAACTGCTAACAAAGTTCCTGCTGCGATCAACTCAGAATTACCCCCAATGTCAATTAAAGACAGCTTAATAATGTCTCCTTCACAATGAACATGGTAACATTCAAACTGGCTCGTCTGATCAGTCGCAAACCAATATTTCTAATGGGTTTGTTATACCCCATTTACATCGCTAAGGTGGGTCACACCAGGGAATTGTGCATGGGTCCTTCTCAGGTGCGACCCACCATGAGACCCCTTTCAGACTGGCAACCCGACCCAGCAATATGCTGAGTTAAGTTGCTCATCCCAGGATACTTCAACCTGGCCCTTTCACATCGCACCTCCACCTGGGCCGTCTCGGCAATATTACGGGTTATTTGTGCGATGTGAAAGGGGTATTGCTTTCCTATTGGTTAATCAGTGTACAGGTTTATTATTGGATGGTTTAACTTTTTTTTTCTTCACGCTTTATTACTTTTTAGCTGTGCATCCGACAGGCATAATATACTGTATATTTTCAATAGATACCTAAAACATCCATTTACCATGAAGTTTGCTCAAACCACACACAGAGCCAGCTACCCATAGAACTATTTATAAAGCACACAGCAAGATAAGACCTAATAATGTACCTTCTCCACACCATACTTTTAATTCATTAATTTTACTCTTGAAATGTGATGCACACTGACAGGGGCGGATTGGGATCGAACACCAGCTCGGGAAATTTATGGAAGCAGCCATAATGGGAGCGGAGTCTTTTAAGGGGGAGGGACCTGTCAAGAGGACGGGGTCACTCCTCAGAGGTCCTGATTCTGAGATAGACACAGTTGGGGCCTCCTTTGCTCTACGTTATGCTAATGTTTACCTGCGACTTTATGCATATGCTGCTACAATGCCCTTCCCTGATGTACATCTGTACGTCTGAATATACAAGGACTGATATGCCTACTTTCAGTGTCTACACTGCAGTGATACCTTTAATCAAAGCCACTGCATTACATACGTAGCCACCGCATTTACATATATAGCCACCGCATTACGGGGGTCATTCCGAGTTGTTCGCTCGCTAGCTGATTTTAGCAGCATTGCACACGCTAGGCCGCCGCCCTCTGGGAGTGTATCTTAGCATAGCAGAATTGCAAACGAAAGATTAGCAGAATTGCGAATAGAAAATTCTTAGCAGTTTCTGAGTAGCTCGAGACTTACTCCTACACTGCGATCAGCTCAGGCCGTTTCGTTCCTGGTTTGACGTCACAAACACGCCCTGCGTTCGCCCAGCCACTCCCCCGTTTCTCCAGACACTCCCGGGTTTTTCCCTGACACGCCTGTGTTTTTTAGCCAATGCCGGGAAAACGCTGAGTTACTACCCAGAAACGCTCCTTTCCTGTCAATCATTTACCGAACACCAGTGCGACTGAAAAGCGCCGCAGAAGCCACAGCAAAACAGCTAAGTTTTTAGTAAATAGTAACATGCATATTGTGTGAACGTCCGATGTATAGGGAAATTAAACACAAGATTAAATAAATTATGGTATTGCCTCTTGATGAATATCCTAAAAAAAAAAGTCTTGTGAGAAAAGGAGTATCTTTATTCCAGATATATAGGAGTCAGTCTTTATCTGAAGGGATTTCCTTTCCCCTCAGTGTGAGTCTAAACAGTGTGCCCAGAGGCGGTTCTTTTGTCAATAATTGATCGTAGGTGGAGGTCGTGTTCTGGGAGGCCGGCGTCCCGGCCTGCCAGGTGCAACTTACCCTCACAATGTGATGTTTAGTTCTCTTTGATCACTCTGTGGTGAGTGATGATGTGGCCACTTGCGCTGTTTCCGCTGTATCCGTCCCCGGTGGTGCTCCTCAGCAGACAGGGCTGGAAGCCTTCCTGGCTCTGCTGCTAGGCTGCCGGGTCCCGCCGGAAGCCGCACTGAACAACCGGAAGTTGCGTTGCCGCAACGCTCCGCTTCTTCCTATGTCTTGTGCGGTCTCAACGGCCGCTCCACTCGCCGGCCGGCGAGGAGTCTTGTGGAGTCTTGAAGAAGGCCAGTTGCGGCCGAAACGCGTTGGAAACAGATCCATGCAGACACCTCAAGCTTGCCAGCACATCACCGCAAACTACATCCACAAGACTCCTCGCCGGCCGGCTGGCGAGTGGAGCGGTCGTTGAGACCGCACAGGACATAGGAAGAAGCGGAGCGTTGCGGCAACGCAACTTCCGGTTGTTCAGTGCGGCTTCTGGCGGGACCCGGCAGCCTAGCAGCAGAGCCAGGAAGGCTTCCAGCCCTGTCTGCTGAGGAGCACCACCGGGGACGGATACAGCGGAAACAGCGCAAGTGGCCACATCATCACTCACCACAGAGTGAACAAAGAGAACTAAACATCACATTGTGAGGGTAAGTTGCACCTGGCAGGCCGGGACGCCAGCCTCCCAGAACACGACCTCCACCTACGATCAATTATTGACAAAAGAACCGCCTCTGGGCACACTGTTTAGACTCACACTGAGGGGAAAGGAAATCCCTTCAGATAAAGACTGACTCCTATATATCTGGAACAAAGATACTCCTTTTCTCACAAGACTCTTTTTTTTTTAGGATATTCATCAAGCGGCAATACCATAATTTATTTCATCTTGTGTTTAATTTCCCTATACATCGGACGTTCACACAATATGCATGTTACTATTTGCAAATAAGAGCATTTATGTGTAATCACAATATCATCAATTATATATGAATTATTGTACCATCTGTTATACTAAGCATTGTGACTTATAAAGGTATTTACAGATCATAGAGATACATCATTTCTCACATACAAACACCAAATAGAGGGTGAGCGCAGGTATCCAAAACCTGTACGATAACACTAGCCCTAGAGTCTGGACAACTCTCCAGATACCAGCAGCCCCCTTGAACAAGATACACATACTGTGCGCTCCACGCAAACCCCTTGATTCCAAGTTTTTAGTAAAATAACTAAGTGCATGCGCTCTGCGTACCTTGCGCATGCGCAGTAAGCGACTAATCGCAGTATAGCGAAAATCGGCAATGAGCGAACAACTCAGAATGACCCCCTACATACGTAGCCACTGCATTTACATATGTAGCCACCGCATTACTTACGTAGCCACCGCGTTACATAAATAGGCCCATCATCATGGACAGACATTGGGCAGCTATAGGGCTGAAGGACTTGGTATTAGAGATTGTCCCAGGGCTGGCTGTGAGTGCTGCCTGATCAGCTGGCAACCTGAGAACAAAGGGGGTCATTCCGAGTTGATTGTAGCTGTGCAAAATTTTGCACAGCTATGATCAACTTTCCTGACATGCGGGGGGACGCCCAGCACGGGGCTAGTCCACCCTGCATGTCAGTCCGGCCCCCCTCGCAGAAGTGCAAAGGCATCGCACAGCGGCAATGCCTTTGCACTTCAGGAGTAACTCCAGGCCAGCGTAGCTTTTGCGAGCTGGCCGGGAGCTACTCCTCGCTCCCCGGCCCACAGCGGCTGCGTGTGACGTCACGCAGCTGCTGCGGCCCGCCCCCCGTTTGGTCCAGCCACGCCTGCATTGGCCTGACCGCGCCTACGAAACGGCGGCTAAACGCAGCCATTTCGCCCCCTCCTGCCCATCGATCGCCTCTGCCTGTCAATCAGGCAGAGGCGATCACTGTCCTGCCACAGCCGTTGGCTGCACCGCATGCGCAGGCGCACAAAGGTGCCGGCGTATGTGCAGCAGGGACCCGTTCACTCTGCTGCGTGAAAATGCAGCGAGCGAATGGGTCGGAATGACCCCCAAAGTACATCCTGCTCCTGTCCAGTCCCCAAACCATACACTGTGACCGGGGACGCCCTAACCCTTACACCATCATGATAATGCAAATAATGTAATTAAAAATACCCTCTCTGCCGGGTCCCCATCAGTTCTCAGTTGCCTCTCTGTCCAGTTCATTGAGAGTGCGGGAGCTAGGGTGGCAGCGTGTATAGTGAACCTGGCTCCGATCATCGCTATGCTGCTGCTCCCGGGCCGGGCTCATTGAAGAGACCTTTGGACGGGGCCAGAGAGAGGATGCTGCTGGGATAGTTAACTTTCTCCAGGTCCCCGTTGGTAGAACAGCTTCACCACTTTTCACGGCTAGTGGCACATGGAAGTGCCCGGTAGCCTAACTTCTGGATTGCAATCCAATGAACCACAAGTACTGGCAGCAGTGTGAGCCAGCCCAGCCTGAGTGTGAATCGGCCTGGCTGAGTGGGATATGGGACCTGCCCATCGGAATCTGTCATGGTGTCCTGGTGGACCAATCCGCTCCTGCCCACTGACTATATTTGAATGGCAAATACAGTAAAGTAGGAAGTGTCTTCTGCACTTGTCTAATCTACATGAATTTGGAGACAGGTTTCTAAATTCCAAGTAAAATTGTCATTGTTAAACACTGTGGATATTCCAGGACTGTGACATCATATGCAGTATAGGCAAATTATTTTCTGTTTTGCAAAGAAATGTGTCTGTGCCTCAGAGGAACAATGTAAAATTACATAGTTGTCTCACCTCTCAAAAATTCTTGTTGATGTTCCACTTATCTCTAATTGCGGGTAAGTAGAATAAGTGTGTCTATTACTTTATTATAGGGCTCCCTACAGATCTACAATCACAAGATCTAGGTTGTTAAATGTTCTGCACGCTGAAAAATAATTAAGGTTTAATAACAATATAAAGATTTTTATTTTACTACCAACACAATAACCAAAAAGCTCATAACAATGAATGTTTCAGAGGACAATAGTAAACTGATAAATAATGCACATGTTTAAAATAGTTCTGAAGATTATATAACACATAGTGAAAACAAGAACACCAATCTAGAGTTTTAATTTTACTTTAGAAACTAAATGTATCTATTAGTTACATAGCCAGGACAGAAAAACAGTTCTAACATACAAAACATACAGTACCAGCTCACATTAGTGTCTATCTATTGACAATGCTGTGTATCCAGTACTGTAATAGTCATTATGAAGGCATTTTAATTGAGGAACTGAAGTATACTGACAACCTGAATAAAGAATAGAACTGAGATTGGAACATTGTGTAGTTTGAAACAAGAGAGACACTTATTTTCTGTTAGCAAAGTGTGAATAGCGAGACACTTATTTTCTGTTAGCAAAGTGTGAATAGCATAGAGCATACAGTATGTAGGTCTGCCGTTATAGTGTGGCTTTTCACAAGGTACTGTAACTCTGTCTGATTGTTGAACTGTAATCTTTTTTACAGCTTAACAAATAATGTTGGACCTGTTCCTGAGCTATACTCTATGTTTTCACAATTGGGCGATTATCGTAAATTTGTGCATGTGTATACTGTAAGTCATGCCTCAAATTACATTACCATAGTCACACATTGCGAGTCTTTATGCGCAATGTGATTAACAGGTAGGGAGCATTTTGGAGTGGTAAAGGGGCGTGGCGGCAAAAATGAAGGCATGTCATGACCGTTTTGGGGGCATTTCAGTCTACAATTGCAGTCACGAGTGCACAAAACATGGTGCCAGTGTCTCAGTTCCCACGTCCATTCTGCGGAACCAATAGGCTTACTGGAGAGACTATTTTTAAAGGATCTGTGACCTCCGCTGCATAATTGTATACAGTTGCTTGGATCTGCTAAGCCACAGGCAAACGTCTCCATAGAAATCCAGGCATCTGTGTCATTTGCATATTTTTGCACATCCACTGTGTACGAGATCGCTGCTACAAATGTATGAGAGTAGATCTCTGAATAAGGCTCATTGATAGCAAATACATATAAGAGTTTTTGTTATTTCATGTCAGTTTCTAAAAAAAAATTGTATTAAGACATTAAACAATATCACAGTCCCCACATACGTATCTAGTTTTGAAGGTTCCCACACATTAGAAACATTTGAAAATTAGTGCTGAAATATACTGGCTAAAAAATTGTGGATTGTGTATGTGTGTTAAGTAAAACATATTGGGGGTAACTCAGACCTGATCGCTAGGCTGCGTTTTCTCACAGCCTGCGCTCAGGTCTAAACTGCACATGGAGAATGCACCGCAATGCGCAGGCGCGACGGACCACAGCAACGGGGATTAATGCATAGTGACAGGATGGCGCAAAAAAAGTGTTCGCATGGGCGATCGCAAGGTGACTGACAGAAAGAGGGTGTTTGTGGGTGGCAACTGGACGTTTTCAGGGAGTGTCTGGAAAAACGCAGGTGTGTCCAAGCAGTGGAAGGGAGGGTGTCTGACGTCAATTCCGGTCCTGGACAGGCTGAAGTGATTGCAGCGGCTGAGTAAGTCCTGGGCTGCACAGAGACTGCACAAAATCAGTTTGTGCAGTTCTGCTACACATGCGTTCACACACTTGCACAACTAAAATACACTCCCCCAGTGGGCGGCGACAATCTGATCAGGTCTGAATTACCCCCCTTGATAGTTACAGCTGACTCAATACACAGCAGTATGGGTATGTCAGGAATACAAAGATGTATCCTTCTGCCCAACAATAGCATAGAGATGTAGCCGGATAGTATAAGTAGTAAATGTTTTAGCTGCATTAACTTATTCAAACTCAATACACTGTAACAAAGGGTCATATACAGAAGGGAGAATATTGTCTTGACAGCAATAACAATAAATACAAAAACTGAATTTTCCTTATAAAAGATAATAAAATACAAACAATAGCTTTTGTTTACTAGTTTATAGCTCAAATGGGAATTTTTCTAAGTAACGCTCATAAATAAAGTACTAACAGCTTGAGGAGTTAATATGCCCAATCAGCAGTGGGCAAATAATGCAGCTGGTGTTATTATCATGCCGTGTCATAGAAGAGAAAGAGCAATCATATAGGCGTATTTTGTATCTAATGTCATTGCTCCGTTAAATCCAGTGGCTGAAACCTTTGAGGGTGCAGCAGCTTTGAAAAGTACCATATAGTAAATTTTACTTGTGTCTTTAAAAAAAATCCATTCTGAAGCTACACATTTAAATTGGCTGTAAAGCAGGCCGGCTACAGAATACAAGGTGAATCACGCATAATACTCAGAGTAAGTGAAACACGATTACTGGTCACAAATCAGGGTGTGGAGTACTGTTATTATGGCTAGATGAGTCGCATTTACCTAGTTTTATCCAGATAGAGTATTTACATGAGAGCTCCCATAAGTGTTGTTCTGTTCATATGAAAAGTGGCACCACACTTAAATGATAAATTGCAATGGAAGTGAATGTGAACAATGGTTCTCATATATAAGAAAATCACTAAAATAGAGAAATGTAATTCCATACTATTTCTGGGTAATACACCCATTCTTTTCTCTATTCCTTTTTTTTTTTTTTTTTTTTAGCTCCATAAATAGATACAGTGTATTAAAGATCTGGGGCCTTATTTAGACCCTTACGCAGCAGCATGTTTGTATGCAGTGGCCACGTCCAGAGGGTCTACGCACACGCACCGGCTGCAGGCTGTCATGATGCCATTGTGTTCTGGAAAATATGCGATTGCGTCATGATTGACAGCTCTGGGAGTTTTCGGGATGGCTGTATGACATTGCATGCAGCTGCTCCGGGAAAAAACAATGGTGACAGACCACCTACCAGCGCAGCCAGGCTGCACAGGCAAAGGTTGTCTTCTAATCAATACATTTGTAATTAAATTGGAAACGCATTGCGGGGTGGCACAACACACATGCTGGGCCTGTGAGAAGATGGACGCAGATATTGCTGCGGAAGAAAGATCTTTGTCTATATCTGAACAGCTATCCTATCCTTTGTTCAATGTTTAATCTTGATGATAACTCTAATGCTTTTATTTGATAAGCGCTATAATAAGTCACACAATAGTGAGTACACACATAGACAGTTATTCAGTATGTATTGCAGTAATATGACTTTTACTAATCCGACTTTTACTTATTATTTGATTTTCATGCCCTGATTTAAGCCGTCTATGCCTCTCCTATAAATTGTTTGTACTTCATACCTATCAGCAAATATGAACCAAGTGGGGTACTGCACACACTACAATTTGTACAAAAAATTTATCACCTACAGTGTCGATAATAATCTAATGCTACATTTAATTTCACCAACAGTGTCGCACAAGATGTGTATCAGTAGGCAATTAAATATATTACTGTGGTACCACCTTCACCCACAGCATCACACAATACGTGTATGAGTCAGAGAGAATAATTTAATGCTACGATTTAATTTCACCAACAGTGTTGCACAATACGTGTATCAGTAGGAAAAAAAATATTACTGTAGTACCACCTTCACCCACAGCGTCACACGATATGTGTGTGCATCAGAAATAGTAATAGAACACTGCGGTTTAAATTCACCAACAGTGTCACACAATATGTGTATGAGTACGAAATAATAATATACTGGCTAAGAAAGGAGAGCAATTTAAACATGCATGAGATAGACATAAGGATATCCTTACAAAGAAAAAAGGATCAAATAAGGTTTGAGGTAAAAATATGGTAAAAAAGGAGCAGACTAGATGGGCCAAGTGGCTCTTATCTGCAGTCACATTCTATTCTATTATTTATGACAGAGCACCCCTTTCAGATACAGCAGACAGAGCACCCCTTTCAGATACAGCAGACAGAGCACCCGCCCCACGCCAGACAACACTGTACTAAGATAGACGTCCATCCAGTACACTCTCCACAGTTGGAGTGAAGATGGCGCCAATCACTGGGGACCTTTATAGAATCCAAAACCTATGAGAATCCAACAGCGGGATGATGATGTTCGACCTCGATTTGGGATCTGAGGAAGGCAGGAAGTCCCAAGCCGGACTCGGATCTGGACTCAGATCGTGAAGTTTAGGTGGGTCTGGTTCTCGGAGAACCGGACCCGCTCATCTCTACTCCACCCACATTTGAATCAGCCCCATGGGTCCTAGAGTTGCACGCAATGTCAATGTTAATGTAGTTGAGCGACTTTGTGGTACTGCACATGCACGAAAATCCCTAAAAACATCTGCAGTGCATGCATTACACAGTGTGTGTGCACAAAGGTGTTGTTTTTGTACCAGAGAAGTCTTGGAAAAGTGCTGGGGCATTCTTGGTAGGTGCTAGTCAAATGCATGGACCTAGTCCGCCTTCTGGTCATGCCACTGAAATGTTTGCACATACAGACGCTCAATAGTTCACATACTGTAGGACGCCATACTCAGACTGAAAATCTGTACCTGCCATAGGGCTTTTTAATGGTGCAACAGATGGTGACATCTAAAGACTCTGTATATGGTATTACAGCATCTATAGAAGCTCAAATTGGCGGCTCTGTCCTTAATACGCACATTAATACGCATGGATATACACCAGGGAAGGCCTTTGTAGTGGCATTTGCATAGGGGCTAATTCAGACCTGATCGCTCGCTAGCATTTTTAGCAGCGGTGCGATCGGGTCTGAATCACCCCCCCAGATGGGCGACCACCAACAGACGCAGACGCAGCCACCTATGAATCAGGCCCATAATGGGGAGGCACTGGGTGAGAGGACACTCAGAGTTTGAGGCACTGGATTTACATTTGGATATTATTTGGACTACAATATCATGAACAATCAATAACAGTTCCTATATTGAATCTCTATTTTTTGTTTATGGAATCTATTTGTGTAGATTAAGGCTTTGCTTAGCATTGCTAAGTAGATCACACATAGACTACTGTATTCCTTATATTTTTGTTGGTAATGACATTGTTCTGCCTAACTCTTAAAATAAATGTATAGGAATTGTATTATGCGTAACGCTATTGTTTGGGTTTATCAGTTTTTTGCTTAAGTAATACTGTAGCAGTGGCATCTAATGTTATTACTCACAATTATATTAGTATATGAGTGTACATTTAGTGTCATAGTCACTCAGTACTTCCAGCAACAAAATTTGTGTAGATTAGCAAAAGCAATTATGGAGATACAAGAAACCCATTAGTGCTGATTACTATAGTATATCTAAAAAAATTATTTATCTTGATTGTTTAATGTAAAGTATGAATAGTTTATCTTCAGTTAGTTAATAGCACTGTCAACAAAATTATTTTGCTAAACTTTTAATATTTCAGATCACAGATATTCCTTTTAATGAAATATTCTATTTTGTGTGTTTAGATGTATGTTTGTTTGTTATCAAAAAAAGTTTTTATTGAAACACCAATATTCCACATTGTACATAATGATACTGTAGTCATTAAAGTTAACATTTACAATCATTATTGCAGAACATTACATCTTCTTTCAGCCAATTACATGTCAGAATATATATAGAATATTATATACTATTGCATATAATATATTGTCACATTTATTTTATTCACAAGTTGAAATAAACGTCTATATCTTTCCCGTGAGACCTCGTGTCCTGAGTATCATTGTCCGAATGCCTCCACACATCAATCCTGTGTATTTAGATGTTTAAAGATGAGCCAAATTACTGCAAAATTTAATATGAATCAAATTTGGTCAAGCAGACCATTTTGCAGAATGAGAATGGGCAGCGCGGCACCACAGTGGTTAGCATTACCAATGGGATTATGACTTCCATTTCATTCTAGGGCCCACCAGCCTGTCCCCTCCCCACACACACACAACCACAAACCATAAAGTCCAATCTGGAAGTTAATTGGCCTCTGAGCATACGGTAAAAGATGCATGTAAAAAAAACAGTAACATTTGTGCTGATGTAGTTAGTATTCCAGCACTTAGGATCCCGATGGTCATGATTACCGTCAGTAAGTAAGGGGGTTAGACACTTGGGGGAGGGTTAGGGTTTGGCTTGGGGAGAGGGGACATTTAGGGTTAGGCTGCAGTAGTGGATGGTTAGGGTTAATTTGCGAGTGGGCGGCCATTTTCTCTGCATATGCACAAATCTCTGGTAAAAAAGGCCACAACACTGATTTTCCCAGTGATTTGGGCAGCACTAAAAGCAATAGCAGGACAGAAGCAGCATACACAAATCTCTAACACATGCATATTTGAAGGAAATAGATAGATAGATAGATAGATAGATAGATAGATAGATAGATAGATAGATAGATAGATAGATAGATAGTGTGATGCTATAATTCAGATTACCAGCCCAGTACTCCATTTCCATTTTTCCATTTGTCATTATATATCTGAATGAGAAAGAATGAGAACAACACTAAATTGTGGATACTGTACCTACTGTTTGTAACTTTAAAATGCAGATTTATACCTAGCTCAGACCTAAAAGAATTCACAAACTATTCCTAATTTACTACAAATATACTGATAAACATTTCAATGTTGATAAACAAAAAAACAGAGGAAATTCTGCCAATCTAAATCTATCTGTGCTCCAACGCAAGTAAGGTAATTTCTCTAAAGACATTTAATAGACTACAGTTTATTTATTATTTAAGTAAATCTATTAGTAAATACAAGGAGTGTGGGCCTGAATCAGAGGTGTATGCATAGTGTTCGCAATGCCGGTGTTTGCGCAGTTCAGCGATTTTTGTTGTACTATACATGCATCTAAATCACACTGCGCAGTGGTCCTAATGCCAATTTGTATGAAGATTCATTGATGGTTTTTTGAGCATTTATGGGAGGTAACAAGTCAAATGCAGGCATTTCTCGGGGGGCTTAACCAGGGTCTGCGTCTTTATACACAGCTGTAAAGTCTCTGGCGGCTTTCTTGCACCAGACATTCCGAGCAACCACAGGGTTGCCCAGAGGTCCGATGGTGCGACCAATGTGTGTCCGATCGTCATTGCCAGTGGGCTGTGACATTTGAATATTTTTGTACAGTTGCTGTGTACTAAACTACAGTCACCATGGCATTTGTGTACTGTACATCTCTGACTCAGGCCTTCTGTAGGAAAGTAGCAAATAGACACACCATTGATAGGCTCCCTGTAAAATCCCCACAACAGTGTCATTAATATGTTTTCACAGATCGCTGTGTCCAAATTAGAGATGTGCACCGGACATTTTTCGGGTTTTGTGTTTTGGTTTTGGATTCAGTTCCGCGACCGTGTTTTGGATTCGGACACGTTTTGGCAAAACCTCCCTGAAAATTTTTTGTTGGATTCGGGTGTGTTTTGTATTTGGGTGGGTTTTTTTTCAAAAACCAATCATAGAATTTGGGGGTGATTTTGATCCTATAGTATTATTAACCTCAATAACCACAATTTCCACTCATTTCCAGTCTATTCTGAACACCTCACACCTCACAATACTATTTTTAGTCCTAAAATTTGCACCGAGGTCACTGGATGACTAAGCAAAGCGACTCAAGAGGGCGGCACAAACACCTGGCCCATCTAGGAGTGGCACTGCAGTGTCAGACATGATGGCACTTAAAAAAATTGGCCCCAAACAGCACATGATGCAAAGAAAAGAGAAAAAGAGGTGCACTGTGGACACTGGACGGCTAAGCTAAGTGACACAAACACCTCAATATCACAGGAATTATTCGTTCTAATCAATGGTATTATTGGTCCAAATCACTGGAAGAAAATGACAAAATCACTGGAATTATTCGTTCTAATCAATGGTATTATTGGTCCAAATCACTGGAAGAAAATGACAAAATCACTGGAATTATTCGTTCTAATCAATGGTATTATTGGTCCAAATCACTGGAAGAAAATTACAAAATCACTGGAATTATTCGTTCTAATCAATGGTATTATTGGTCCAAATCACTGGAAGAAAATGACAAAATCACTGGAATTATTCGTTCTAATCAATTGTATTATTGGTCCAAATCACTGGAAGAAAATGACAAAATCACTGGAATTATTCGTTCTAATCAATTGTATTATTGGTCCAAATCACTGGAAGAAAATGACAAAATCATCGGAATTATTCGTAAACATTTGTAGAAAATAGCTGCTTTCTGATTACAGAAATGCTCAGATATTCCTGCGAATCCACAATCCCTTCCCAGAGGAAAAAGAAATTGAGAAACCGTTGTTTGAGAATGTTTGTTCTCTTTCCCTTACAAAGGAACAAACCACTTTCCAAGAAGACTGACGTTTTTGGGATTATGGAGACATAACGTTTTTGAATATAAATCCTAAAGCAGATGGTGTATTAGAGCAAAAGAGTGCAAGGGACCAGCCATGCAGTTTCTGAAATATTATGACAAAATGTTACTGTATTTCATAAGCACTCATTCCTAACTCTGCTAAGTACTGTTTGGTATACTGTATCTGGCTTCCATGAGGTAGTTGTCCATTATTTCAGCTTCCATTGACCTTTTTGAAAGCGGTAGAAGTTATCGATTCTTTTTTTTTTCCCCTATTTTTAATTTTCTCCTGCATAGCCCAGTAAAATGTTGCAATGTTAAGTATTGACTTGTGCCTTCTGGGGGTCCACTTCTTCACCAAACCCAGCCAAATCTCATCCTGATTCCTAACCCTCTGTTCTACGTTCTCTATGTACCCCATCTGTGTCACCCATGTCTGTCTACCCCTCCCCTTTAGATTGTAAGCTCTCACGAGCAGGGCCCTCTTCCCTCATGTGCTTATATACTGTTGGTAACCAAAATGCTGCACTGTAATACTATATATACTGCTCACAAAAATGCCGCACAGATATGGAATGGATACTTGCAGTGACACAGAGCTGCAAGATACAGCAATGGCCTACTGTACAACTATATACTGTTAGTCACCAAAATGCTGCACTGTAATACTATATATACTGCTCACAAAAATGCCGCACAGATATGGAATGGATACTTGCAGTGACACAGAGCTGCAAGATACAGCAATGGCCTACTGTACAACTATATACTGTTAGTCACCAAAATGCTGCACTGTAATACTATATATACTGCTCACAAAAATGACACACAGATATGGAATGGATACTTGCAGTGACACAGAGCTGCAAGATACAGCAATGGCCTACTGTACTGTACTACTATAATTATTATATACTGGTGGTCCCCAGTCCCCACAATGCAGCACACTGATCAGATATTTGCAGCACACTGAGCACAGATATGGAGCGTTTTCAGGCAGAGAATGTAGATATTTTCAGCACACTGACCACAGATTATTTGCAGTACACTGAGCACAGATATTTGCAGCACACTGAGCATAAATTACAGAGCTTTTCAGGGAGAGAACGCTGCCACATCTCTCCGTTCAATCTCCAATGCACAAGTGAAAATGGCGGCGACACGCGGCTCCTTATATAGAATACGAATCTTGCGAGAATCCAACAGTGGGATGATGACGTTCGGGCTCGTTCTGGTTAACCGAGCGAGGCGGGAAGATCCGAGGCTGCCTCGGACCCGTGTAAAATAGGTGAAGTTCGGGAGGGTTAGGATCCCGAGGAACCGAACCCGCTCATCTCTAGTCCAAATATAGAAAAATCTCCAAAAGTTACCTTTTTTAGTTTTCTGGGAATGTACTAGGGGACTAATTTTATTTGCTCACTTGTCCTTTTAAAGTAACAGTGTTCTGTAGTGCTATATTTGATCGATAGCATGATTTTAGAGTTATATATTATGTAGAGAATAATTGAAGCTTCCTTCTCTGAATTGTGCTGATCCCTAGTTACACTTTATCCCTAATTGTAATCTATACTTAATTACAATCTATCCCTAATTACAATCTATCCCTAGTTACACTCTCTCACTACAATCTATCCCTAATTACACTCTATCCCTAGTTACAGTGTATCCCTAATTACAGTCTACCCCTAATTACAATCTATACCTAGTTATGCTTTATCGCTCATTACCACCTATCCCTAGTTGCACTCTATCCCTAATTAAAATCTATCCGTAATTACAATCTATCCCTAGTTACACTCTATCCCTAATTACAATCTATCCCTAGTTACACTCTATCCCTAATTACACTTTATCCCTAATTAAAATCTGTCCCTAGTTACACTATATCCTTAATAAGTCTTTCCCTAATTACACTCTATCCCTAGTTATACTCTATCCTTACTTATAGTCTATCCCTAGTTACACTCAACCCTAATTGCAATCTATCCCTAGTTAGACTCAACCCTAATTGCAATCTATCCATAGTTAGACTCAACCCTAATTGCAATCTATCCCTAGTTAGACTCTACCCTTATTTACAGTCTCTCCCTAGTTACTATATATCCCTAATTACATTCTATCCCTAGTTACACTCTATGCTTAATTACAATCTATCCCTAGTTACAGTGTATCCCGTGTTACAATCTATCCCTATTTATAATCTATCTCTTGTTATACTGTATAGCTAATTACAACCTATCCCTAGTTACACTCTATCCCTAGTTATAATACATCCCTAATTAAAATCTATCCGTAGTTACACTCTATCCTTAATTACAGTTTATCCCTAGTTACAATTTATCCCTAATTACACTCTATCCCTAATTACACTCTATCCCTAGTTACACTCTATCCCTAATTACAATCTATCCCTAATTGCACTCTATCCCTAGTTACATTCTGACCTTGGTTACACTCTATCCTTAATTACAGTCTATCCCTATTTACAATCTATCCCTAATTGCAATCTATCCCTAATTACACTCTATCACTAGTTACAATCTATCCCTAATTAAAATCTATCCCTAGCTACACTCTATCCCTAGTTACACTCTATCCTTAATTACAGTTTAGCCCTAGTTACTATCTATTCCTAATTACAATCTATCCCTAGTTACACTCTAGCTCTAATTACAATCTATCCGTAGTTACACTCTATCCTTAGTTACACTCTATCCTTAATTACAATCTATCCCTAGTTACACTCTATCCCTAATTACAATCTATCCCTAGTTGCACTCTATCCCTATTTACACTCTACACCTAGTTACACTCTTTCCCTAATTACACTCTATCCCTAGTTATACTCTATCCCTAGTTACACTCTATCCTTAATTACAATCTATCACTAGTTACACTCTATACCTAGTTACACTCTATCCCTAATTACACTCAATCACTAATTACACTCTATCCCTAGTTACACGCTATCCCTAGTTACAATCTTTCCTTCATTACAATCTATCCCTAGTTACACTCTTTCCCTAATTACACTCTATCCCTAGTTACACTCTATCCCTAGTTACAATCTATCCCTAGTTACACTCTATCCCTAGTTACACTCTGTCCCTAATTACACTCTATCACTAATTACACTCTATCCCTAGTTACACGCTATCCCTAGTTAAATCTTTCCTTCATTACAATCTATCCCTAGTTACACTCTATCCCTATTTACACTCTATCCCTAGTTACACTCTATCCCTAGTTACACTCTATCCCTACTTACAATATATCCCTAGTTACACTCTATCCCTAGTTACACTCTACCCCTAGTTACAATATATCCCTAGTTACACTCTATCCCTAGTTACACTCTATCCCTAATTACACTCTATCCCTAGTTACACTCTATCCCTAGTTACAATCTATCCCTAGTTACACTCTATCCCTAGTTACACTCTATCCCTAATTACACTCTATCCCTAGTTACACTCTATCCCTAGTTACAATCTATCCTTAGTAACACTCTATCCCTAGTTACAATCTATCCCTAGTAACACTCTATCCCTAGTTACAATCTATCCCTAGTAACACTCTACCCCTAATTACACTCTATCTCTAGTTATACTCTATCCCTAGTTACACTCTATCACTAATTACACTCTATCCCTAGTTACACTCTATCCCTAGTTACAATCTATCCCTAGTAACACTCTATCCCTAGTTACACTCTACCCCTAATTACACTCTATCCCTAGTTACACTCTATCACTAATTACACTCTATCACTAATTACACTCTATCCCTAATTACACTCAATCACTAATTACACTCTATCCCTAGTTACACGCTATCCCTAGTTACAATCTTTTCTTCATTACAATCTATCCCTAGTTACACTCTTTCCCTAATTACACTCTATCCCTAGTTATACTCTATCCCTAGTTACACTCTATCCTCAATTACAATCTATCCCTAGTTACACTCTATCCCTAGTTACACTCTGTCCCTAATTACACTCTATCACTAATTACACTCTATCCCTAGTTACACGCTATCCCTAGTTAAATCTTTCCTTCATTACAATCTATCCCTAGTTACACTCTATCCCTATTTACACTCTATCCCTAGTTACACTCTATCCCTAGTTACACTCTATCCCTAGTTACACTCTATCCCTACTTACAATATATCCCTAGTTACACTCTATCCCTAGTTATACTCTACCCCTAGTTACAATATATCCCTAGTTACACTCTATCCCTAGTTACACTCTATACCTAATTACACTCTATCCCTAGTTACACTCTATCCCTAGTTACAATCTATCCCTAGTTACACTCTATCCCTAGTTACACTCTATCCCTAATTACACTCTATCCCTAGTTACACTCTATCCCTAGTTACACTCTATCCCTAGTTACACTATACCCCTAGTTACAATATATCCCTAGTTACACTCTATCCCTAGTTACACTCTATCCCTAATTACACTCTATCCCTAGTTACACTCTATCCCCAGTTACAATCTATCCCTAGTTACACTCTCTAACTAGCTACACTCTATCCCTAATTACAATCTATCCCTAGTTACACTCTATCCCTAGTTACACTCTATCCCTAATTACACTCTATCCCTAGTTACACTCTATCCCTAGTTACAATATATCCCTAGTTACACTCTGTCCCTAGTTACACTCTATACCTAGTTACACTCTTTAACTAGCTACACTCTATCCCTAATTACAATCTATCCCTAGTTACACTCTATCCCTAATTACACTCTATCCCTAGTTACACTCTATCCCTAGTTACACTCTAGTTACAATATATCCCTAGTTACACTCTGTCCCTAGTTACTATCAATTCCTATTTACAATCTATCCCTAGTTATACTCGACCCCTAATTACAATCTATTCCTAGATACACTCTGTTTCTAATTACAGTATATCCCTACTTACAATCTGTTCTGCAATAACCTGGGTCGCAGATGCGGTCTGAAAGTGACATAGGTGTGAACCCTTTATACAGTAGGAAGATAATTTCTAGGTTATATTACTTAAGGTATAACAAGCATATACCTGTATACTTATTATGGGACACAGTATCATATCGAATTAGCTTGACCGTGTTGCAGTGAATGTTAAAGTCAGAGCATCATATTTGTGTATAATAATCTAATAATACATAATAATAATTACATAACTAGAGCCAGTTTAGGATCTATTATACAATTAAAAAATGAGCTAAATATAAATAAGTAGTAATAAATGTATTACAGGTTGAGTATCCCATATCCAAATATTCCGAAATACGGAATATTCTGAAATACGGACTTTTTTGAGCGAGAGTGAGATAGTGAAACCTTTGTTTTTTGATGGCTCAATGTACACAAACTTTGTTTAATACACAAAGTTATTAAAAATATTGTATTAAATGACCTTCAGGCTGTGTGTATAAGGTGTATATGAAACATAAATGAATTGTGTGCTTAGATTTAGGTCCCATTGCCATGATATCTCATTATGGTATGCAATTATTCCAAAATACGGAAAAATCCGATATCCAAAATACCTCTGGTCCCAAGCATTTTGGATAAGGGATACTCAACCTGTATAATGATATAATACTACTCCACAACTTTCCCACTTTGGGAGTCAGGGACTTGAAGGACCTCCCCTGCAGCACAGGTAATGCTGCTGCAACTGTGTTGATGTCAAATAAACCTAACCCTATAGGTGCAGACATGGTGGCAGCAGAACACCTCCCATTCCCCCTGGAACCATGGGTCCATTTATGCAAAAAGGCTCCAGCAATGGCTAATGAACAGTCTTGCCCTAAATGTAATAAAATGATTCTCAGGTGGACAGAAGTAAAAGTGGACAGAAGTGCGCAAAAGCCCATTGTTATAGTTCTCCGCATGTGTTTGAAAAGCACTGCACATTTGTCCCAATGGTTACCGCCAGAGGATGCATATTGGATTTGTTTGGAGATCCATGCAATTTTGGCTCGGTGGGTGGCTAATGTTGGTGAACGTGTCAGGGTCTTGCCAGTGTTGGAAAAACCTTGTGAACAACCATAGGGATGTCCGATGGTGCAGCCGATGTCTGATCGATAATGTATCTCTGTGTTCAAATCAGCAGATTTGCGCTACAGCCGGTGGGTGTCTCAGTAGGATCCATCAGTTCTGACATTAGCATAAATGGACAGAAGCAGCTGAATCACCCCCAAAGTATAGTAAGCACAAGCGAGAATAATGTCTAGACAGCTATTAATAAATGGTGAAGTTGTATTTTCAATATAAAATATAAATAAATCCAAACACAATAGAAAACGCGTTGCTGACATAATTGGGGACCACTGCTGCTGTGCTGAACTGTCCATCACACACTGCCACCAATGGACTGCAGTAAGAATGCTTTTACTCCCTCCCCTCCAGTCCAAGACTCCACTCCTTTTTCTCAGTGAAGCCCCAACCCTTTCTCTCCTCTACCCTATGTCAGTGCCTCTCCTCCTGTAGTCTCCACCCCTTACTCTCTTCTCCTTACCCTGTCTGTCTCTCCTTTTCCTCTGAAGCTCTGCAGCCTGCTGAGATGAGGCAGCCTACTTCCTGCTGAGGTAAGTATATGGTTATATATGCCTACACTTCCGGAAGTTGCAAGGACGCCTGATATTTTGTGGAGTCCCCTGCATCCCCGGAAGAGTAAGTGACTAGTAAAGTGGCCAGTATATGGAGAAAAGCACTGTAGTTGCAGCGCTGGGTGGAGGGGCCGGGTTTTAGTATACAAATTGTGTCATTAAGCCCCACCACTGTCTGCGGACCCATGCGAGGCCTAATGATATGATAGCCTAGCCCCATCCCCGAAAGTGGTGAGCAGTGTCTTCCCTGCAGGCTTTTCTGTATTAATGTGATAGGGGAATATTACTTCTATCTGGGTGGTGGGGTGGGGGTGTATTGATACTGGTCTTGATTCAGCATCTTTATGCTATTTCCGCAGTCGGTCAGCTTCCTATTGAGACTGCTATATAATGCTACTTATAGTAAACACCAGTCCTCTTACGCCCATCCTCCCCAAAGGTGTATCTTCTGATGTGTTTATGCCTAGGTGTCACATTTATGTGAGCACTCCCTGACTATACTTGGTTTAAGCTTTTCATGTTCATGAGACCAGCTTAGCACCAGGCTCTGGGCGTGTCTGATTATCAGGGTAATTTACCATATTATTGCAGATTACCACACAATACCCGGATTTCCCATACAGTTTTAGACATCCTTAGACATCATTAGGCCATTAGAATAATTGCCAACAAAATACACATGCTACCAATACACTAGGGGAATACAAGTCATACTCTGCTAAAGCAGAGATCTCCACTTCCATGCATGGCCCTATGGATGAGGTTTGGCTTCTCCTGGGTTTTGAGTACAAGAGGTTCCCAATATATTTTGTTTGGGGGTTGAGGAACCTCTTTCATTAACAGTGTTACATAAAGAATTCATTATTGTCTCTGCTTATTCTTATTAGGGCATTCATTTTGAATACCAACCCAGCTTTGAATACAGCATGCCAAGGTTTCTTTACTAAATAAATAGTAATAAGGACATGGCCTGGTGACTTATAAACTGCTTTCCCTGGAGTGGCTTCTGAAAACATTTTGCTTTAGAAAATGATCTGTTAATACAAACAGTGCTTCTCGGGAACTCTCAGGGGAAAGACTTAGTATTTGGGAAGTAAAAATATTTTTATTTGTTGCATCCAATAAATGAGCTCCTTCTCTGAAAATGTGCTATAAGTTTGCATGCTGTGTGCTGAACTAAACTCTTATTTGCACAAGAGGCATTCATACACTGTAATGTCTAGAACATACTGAAATGGTAGTGGTAAAGATATATGAAAGACTACTTACCAACCAGTATAATTAATTTGCATTTAACTTGTGTTTATTGCTAACACAAGTACAGGGCATGTAAATGAATGTGAAAATAAATATAATTGTACTTAATAATGCCTAATATTAATGTGTCATGACTCCAGAAAGGATATTTACTAACAAGCATTATTTCTGTCATTGCTATCGTCACACATCTCCAGGGTTTTCACCTCCAAACCGCAGGATTTATTTTCCAGTATGTGTTGTTTACCCGTAACAAGCAGTTTACTCGAAAATTGATGAGTAGTTTAGACAGAATGTCTTTTTATGGTTTGCAAATGACCTCAGAAGCATTAGAATTGATTATCTTTTAATGTGTTCTGAAGAGATACGTGATATGGGAGGAACATTTGGGCGGTCTTGTACTGTTTTGTAGTCTTGTTTCTTGTAGCACCCTTTTTCTACCACCAGATTGAAACAATGCATCTGACACAATTAACTGCAATTTACTTTATTGAGTTGCAGAGCATCTAACTTACTGGGGAAGTGGCGAACACATTAATATGCACTGGCTAATTACAGTTAAAAAAGCAGCTTCAGTATTTTAGAACACAGTGGGTTTCTATTCAGTAAGAAACTTATATCTGAGCTCAAGATAATGAGTCCCAGAGATGTAATTATCTATTATACTATTCTAGGAAGTATCATCTTTGTTCATCATTTCTCTCCAAGGCATGTGCACAATAACATCCTAATTCAACGTGCATTATAGACTATAACATGACTCATTCGATTTCAACCTACTTTGTCCTATACATATGTAAATGCAGGGGGAGGGGTGGTTTCAGATGCCCACTTACCAAATTACTAGAGCTGCCGCCACATCATGGCCCCCAGCATGCTAGAGAAAGGAGAGAAAGGAGCTTTACCATGAGGTGGGAGAATGTGTGCTTGGAAAGTGCAGTACTGCTTCTATTATGTTTGTGTGTTGATTGATTGATTGATTGATTGATTGATTGATTATGGTATTATTATGGCAAGTTTAACCTTTTCCTGACCATTTATTTATATTAATTAAATGTTTGATACAGCCATACTAGAGGACATCCATATTTAGAGACCATCTATACTGCTAAATATTAATACTGTGTTCCATACAGTATCCAGTGTATAAAAAGACCAAAGTTTACATTAATGTCCAGGGTGGTTACTAGGTTCTTCTACCGCTCCCCCAGACTTCCGCGCTTGCTCTAATGTTCCACAGAGTAGAAGATTTTGGACATCATTTGGAAACCCCCCTCTAGAAATCCTGCTATATGGACATATAAAGATATGTTGGAAATAGGTATATAAAAAAGATTAAGATACAGGTACTAGAAACATGTTTGGTTACCAAAAATTTGGAAACATCAAATTACTCTGCCTTCCTTACCATTTTGTTTACATCATTTAGTATGCAAGTTTTCAGGCATAGAACTCCATATAGGCAGAATGTAGCAAGCCTTGGAGAGAAATAAAGTGAAGTAGTTGCCCAAGTCTACCAATCAGCTTATGTCATTTCAAAGACAGCTAGATAAATGACAGAAGTTGATTGGTTGCTTTGGGCAAATTATCCACTTTATTACTCTGCAAGGCTTGATACATTTCCCCCTATAAGTGGTCATGTACAGCACTCTTAGCGTCTACTGCTCATGCACCACAAATCATATCTACAGTATATATTGTGAACCAAAGGATGTGTCCCCTTACATTGTGACTGACCACTTTCTTCTCACAAGCTACCAATGACCAGCATTCCTTTCTAGGCCTTTGCCTCTGCTCCCTGTCTCTTGTCCTCCCCCGACCTGGTTATATCAACTCCTCCCACTTCCTTCTACTTTCCCTTCTCATCATCTTTTTCTTTACCTTGTATCATAACATAAAGCTGTTACATAAGGAAGTGAGGATGCATGAGGTGGATAATGGTTTCTGCTGGCTGCTCCTCTTTTCCAGATGCAACAGATAACAACAGTTGAAAGCACACAATCTATTTGATCTGTTGATAAGTCATTTTAATTCCAGCACCCGATCAGAGCAACAATTGAATGCTCTGTTTTGTGTCCCCAATTGACAACTACAGTGGAAAACATTTCAATCACCCCCTTAGTGAAGTACAGCATCATGGCTCCACCACCTTTTAATTACTTTGGGTGCCCTATAAAACAATTGAATCGCTACCTAAGAATCGCATCATAATAGCCCCGTCTCACCCACTTCTTATTTAAATCAATGGGATGCAGGAGAGTGACCTACTCTATCTGGAGTCCATGGGAACATCTCAAAATTTGAGTGTCTCCAGCGACGGGATGCACTAATGCTAAAAATGTGGGCAAACCTCTGAAAATGCAGTTTTTCAGAGGTTTGGCCACTTACTGCATATGCACCAAGCTCCGGAATAATACATTTTGGGAATTGGTTGCGGTGGGCAACTCATTCAATCTATAGATAGCATTGCCTATGGGCATCTTTCCGTGATTTCCCCTGAGAGGGATCCAATCGGTCTGACCGGCTAAAACTATGTAGTCAGTAAACCCTCAAGAAGAGAAACAGCTACTGTGCCTTCAGGACAGAAGGCTACTACTGAACCCTTAAGACAGGTGGCAGTCATTGAAACCTCAGCACAGGAGGCAGCCACTGAATGCTCAGGACAGGAGGCGGAACCTTCTTGACAGGAGGCAGCCACTAGATCCTCATGACAAATGGCAGCCTCTGTACCCTCAAAAAAGGAGACAGCCACTGAATTCTTTTGACAGGAGGCAATCAGTGACTCTTCAGGACAGGATTCGGTCACTGGACCCTCAAAACAGGAAGTGACCACTCCAGTGCTACCCGCTGGGTCGGAGAGGCGCTGTCCCGGCTCTGCGACCTTGCTGATGTGCTCTTTTGCTGCCGGCTGCCAGCGCCTGTCACTCAAACAGGCAGCAGCGACGCCAGCTGCATGAAGAGCGGCTCCCCCCTCCCTGCATCTTTATTAACAGTGCCAAACTGTAAGGCCTGTTACTACCGGCTGCCGTTGCTGCCAGAGCCTTTCACACTTACCACAGGCAGCAGCGGCGCAAGCAGCATGAAGAGCCGGTGCCTGCAGCACAGATATGTAAATAACATGTGCTGCAGCTCCGAGTTCTCTCCCGAGCTCCACCTTCCCAGTGTGGTGCTTTCAATCAAATGGATAGGCGCATCAGCGATAGAGACCCACTTGTGACAGGCTGCTGCCTCTTACTGAAGTAGAGAGGAGGCACTGCAGTGCTTATACTGCAAATATCTGGTAAGTGACAGTCATGGGGGGTGGGAGCTCTCCATAGTTTATAGTCTGCATATAAAGGTTTAACCCACACTTGTTCTTATCTATTTTTTTAGGCCCCTGTCCTCATTATAACTCTTTCTTCAGTGCCCCTACCCTCACGATCCCTGTAGCTCCCCCTTCAGGGTTCCCTCACCCTCCCTGTAAACTCCCCCCTCAGTGTCCCTACCCTCACCCTCCCTGTAACTCTCCCCTCAGCGTCCCTACCCTCACCCTCACTGTAACTCCCCCCTGAGCGTCCCTACCCTCACCGTCCCTGTAGCTCCCCCTCAAGGTGCCCACAACCTTCCTCTAACTCCACCATCAGTGCCCCTACCCTCCCCATCCCTGTAACTCCCCCCTCAGCATCCCTACCCTCACCATGCCTGTAATTCCCCTCTCAGTGCACCTGCCCTCACCCTCCTTGTAACTTCCCCTTCAATACCCATACCCTCACCCTCCCTGTAACTCCCCCTCAGTATCCCTGCCCTCACCCTCCCTGTAACTCCCCCAGTGCCTCTTATGCTACCTATAACTCCCTGTCACCATCCCTACCCTCATTCTCCCTCTAACACCCATCAGCGCCAATGCCCTACCCCATCAGTGTCCATGCCCACACACTCCCTCTAACACCCCATCAGCATCCCTGACCTCTTCTTCCCTCTAACAACCTGTTAGCAACCCTGACCTCACCCTCCCTGTAACGCCACCCTCAGTGCCCCTGTCCTCACCCTCCCTGTAACTCACTCGTCAGTGCCCCTTCCCTCACCCTCCCTGTATCTCCCCCCTCAGTGACCCTTCCCTCTTCCTCCCTGTAACTCCCCCCAGTGCCCCTTCCCTCACCCTCCCTGTAACTTCCCCCTCAATACCACTGCCCTCACCTTCCCTGTAACTCTCCCCTCATTGCCCCTGCCTTCACCCTCCATTTAACACTCCATCTATGCCCATGCCCTCACTCTCCCTCTAACACCCTGTCAGAGTCCATGCCCGCACCCTTCCTGTAACCCTCACCTGGGCAGCCAGCTAGTAATGCAGCCCTGACCAGCCATCGCAGAGATGGACAGTAATCGGCAGGATCAGCAAGACGACCACTGCAGGAGGCGTGTGTGAGGAAGTTGCTGGACATTAGGTTTTGCATGTGCACACGAGGCACCCCCTGTGCGCACACCTATGTGCAATGGTTAGATTGGGAGGCCAGGATCTGGTATTCTGCACACGCTATCTCATTCCCAATCTCCAAAACCCATTAGGGAGATCTGAAGAAAATGCACAGTAAACAAGAATTTTTTACCATGATCTAAATGTTCTCTTCTCTTAAAAATCCTAACGCATTTGTTGCACTATTAATTGGTCACTGAAACTACTAATATGATTGGGTTCTTCCTCAGTGACAGCGAGCCCAGGAAGAACATGAGGATTTGTCTGACAAGAAAAGGAAATGGCTTCCTGTTGTTTTGAATTGTACCAATTATTCCCAGGGATTTATTCATTAGCTCATCCTTGATCTCATCCTTGAGACACAAATGGCTGTAGTTACTGTAAAGCAGTGGATTTCACCCATTCATCTACAGCCATAGGGGGAATCATCAAGGGCTAATGCAACAGCTTGCAGAAAAATGAGATAGTGAATTGAGAATAGAGGGCTTGATTCAGAGATACAACTGCTATTTTGGATGCAGTAGAAATATGCTAATCACTCAGCCAGAAGTCTGAAAACCATCTCTTACTGTATGTATAAAAGATGCAATATCGCGAACATAGGTAGCACATCAAACTTCTGAGCACCCCTACTGTCGCTAATCAATCTCGCATGTGTACCCTGCAGCTGTGATACATGCCCAATGGCAAAAAAATCACTATACTGCATCCTTCACTGAATCAGTCCTAGAATACATATCGAGGGTTCCTCAAGCAACTTCTTTTAGGAGTGTAAGCAACATCTCCACCTAGATAATTAGCATGTAGTTATAAAAAGTAGCAAAAGGCACCACTCAACTCTGACACAGCCAGTAGTGGGTCAGGTTTCAGGGAATATTGAACAGGAGGTTCTGAACTGGCAGGTGCACTAGTATGAGGGTGGCTCAATAATTATGGTAACAAGACCTCTCATTGAGTAAATGTATTCAACTCATACATTTATGAATAATCAGTAGTATGGCCTTGGTACAGATTATTTATCCACATACTTGTCTAAGCATTCGTTCCAATGGTAAACCAAGGCATTTATTCCAGCATAGAAGAAATCAATGTCAAGTGCCTGAGGCCAGGCCATGACGGCTTGGTGAAGTTTACAGTCTGTTTGAATCTCCTCTACCCAGGTGCTTCTTCAATGTTCCAAATGGTGCTCAGCATGCCGATGGTCAGAATCCTGGCAGCGGAATACAGTTGCTTAAAATTCTGACAGATCCCAATGGTAGGGTTAGGGTTAGGCACTAGTGGTAGGGTAAAGCTGGGTATTCACTATGCAATGTGTGTACCCAGACATAACGATGGGCGATGAGGCCAGGCATGCAGTAAGTGCATATACACTTGCATTCTTAAGCAAGTCATCGCTAGCTACATCCCCCATTACCCCTGCTGCAGGGGATGCAGCATGCATATTATGGGTACACACTAGGCAATTTAGCCAATATGTCCCTCCAATCCGTGGGATTGGCCATTAAATTGTCTAGTGTGTACCCAGCTTTAGAGTTAGGCTGCGGGAGGGGATGTTTAGGGTAAGGCTGCCGAAGGGGATGGTTAGGGTTAGTCTGCGGAAGGGGTGTGTTAGGGTTAGGCTGTGGGAGGGGTGTGTTAGGGTCAGGACTCAGGCTAGAGTTAGAATACTCACTGGGATCTGTCGGCATTCTGCTGTTGGGATTCTGACTGTCAGCATAATGAGCTTCGGGGTATCACACCTAACCCAAATACCTAAAGAAGCAAGAAAACAAACACGTGAAAACCTAGTACAAGATGAGACATGAGAAAATGGCAATTGCATCAGAAGTCACAAAGTAGAATATAAAGTAACCATTCCATGAGGACAAGGATTGATTGACAATAGTTTATAGTACAATTCCATCCATATCTCAACCAAATAGGTATACAGTCTCAGTGCTTTGCTGGCTGTAATTGGCAGATAGGGACCACTCTGTTTTGTTTGTACTCAAAGCAAGAAGTCCATCTAATTGTAGCCCAAGAACTAGTCCTTGCATTTATGTTATTCCTGGTGGAAGATGCTTGCAACCCTGGCACCAAATGGTTATGTAAATCTTTTCAATACTAGGGGCAGTTGTAATTAACCCCAATGGAGTTCTCATGACGTAATTCATAAAATCACATGACAAATTTCAAACATTAATACTTCACTGATAAATGTTAGAAATATAATGGATATTGAATTAAAATTTACAGAGAAGTTATGAAAGTACAGAATTCTAATTTTCTCAGATAATTAAACTGCAATATTAATAATAAATAGGTAAATGAATTCGTTGTGCACACCATAAAGGGCTAAATGAAAATGGACTGCAGTAATATTGCTTTAATTAAGAAAAACATTTCCAGTATTTACAACCTACTAAACATTTCATAGTTTGTTTCAGGTATTATAAATTATCATGCTCATTATGTATAGAAGAATTGATCTGTAATAAGAATGTATTAAGACAACTGCAATAAATGTATTTTGCACAACATTAACAGACTGAAATACTGATAACTTTGTTTGTGCAGTAAATACTACCCCCTTCATTTACTCACTGAACAAGAATGAATTCTATCTGTAATGATAGTAGCTAGAAATCAACAAACAAACCCTCTCCCTGGGGGAAAGATTTCCTAAATAAACAGAAAGAGTCACTCATTTAGAGTAGCAGGTAAGTTTATTTGCAGCAGGGACGTGCGGTGAGGTAAGTGGCTCAGGAGGCACTAGCTAGTTCCAGAGACAGATTTACAGACAATATATGAGACTACTATGGAGGGTATCTAATTGGGTGTGGTTCGTTTTATCGACAGTGTCTAGGTCGACAATGTTTAGGTCGACCACTATAGGTCGACAGTCACTAGGTCGACATGGATGGAAGGTCGACAGGGTTTCTAGGTCGACATGTGCTAGGTCGACAGGTCTAAAGGTCGACATGAGGATTTTTATTTTATTTTTCGTTTTCTTCGTAAAGTGACCGGGATCCCAAATTAGTGCACCGCGTCCCCTCGCATGGTGCCTTCGCTCCGCTACCGCTTCGCTCGGCACACTTTACCGTTCCAATAGTAGTCCACGTGGATCGTTAAGCACGAAAAAATAAAAAAAATAAAATGTGAAAAACTCATGTCGACCTTTAGACCTGTCGACCTAGCACATGTCGACCTAGAAACCCTGTCGACCTTCCATCCATGTCGACCTAGTGACTGTCGACCTATAGTGGTCGACCTAAACATTGTCGACCTAGACACTGTCGATCTTCAGACCGGATCCCATCTAATTAGCCAAGGTTAATTTCAGCGGCTAATTGTCTCGCCGGGGGTTACCCAATTATCCCCTATAAGCCCGCGCAAGCCACGACTTATTGGAAGTTTGTTTCGCCTGCCCGAGGCAGACTAAACCAAGACTCCGGAAACAGCCCCGTTTTACGAAAAACATACAGGTTTCACTGAACCTGTGTGGTTTCAGAATACAATGTATTTTTTTACAAGCGACCAAATTGGATAGCCTGTAAAAAAAATACGGGTGAAAGAGCGGTAAAAATTGTGTTTTTCATGCCCGGGGTGTCTTCACCTGTAATTGGATACCCCTAAACGATTCATGTGGGCATTATACACAGGTGCAGCAGTATATACTGCTGGAAATTTGGTGAGTTTTGATCAGAGATGTGCGGAACTAGTAGGTAGGGGAGGCGGGAGGCATTTGATATGCCGGCTTTCGGGATACTGGTGCTTAGTATACAGGCGCCAGAATCCTGACAACTGCCATACCGACAACTATTCTCCCTCTTGGGGTGTCCACGACACCCCTAGGGGGAGAATAAATAGTGTGGAGTGCGTAGCATGCCACCATGCCCGCAAGGGGCTCTTTTGCGCTCACCCCGCTGCCTGCATGTCAGCAGTGGGGAACCTGGTGCCAGTATGCTTGGCGCTGGGATCCCAAGTGCCGGCATAACATACTACACCCAGGGGAGGCAACGCTTCACCTGCCATAGACTTTTTACTCCAGTGTATTGACTATAAAAATTATTAAAATTATGCTAAGAAGATATTTCTAACATATTCTTTGTATTTTTCATATACTTTATACAGTCAAAACTCTGCCTTATACATTAGTATGGCAGCAAATGCTCTGCCTCACCCGCCTCACCCAACCGTCACTGATTTGCGAGTATAAACTTTGTGCTTTTAATAAAATATTACATTGTGCATACTGCACTCAAAACTTGCACCCATGCCTTGAGTTACATTAACGTCCATTTATGATAATGTGTGTCAGTGGCGATCATAAATTCCATAGTGAAGGCAATTGCAAATGAATAATGCCCCTTGAGATGTATTTTATTATGGGAAACACTTACCTTTAGGTTTGGCTTTTAGTAATAGTTTGAGTATAAACCAAGTGTGAGTTTTAGTGTTTACAGTGCTGACTGTTGTATCCTCCTATGGACACATCTATGCACTCTGGTTAAATATGCAAATGCACTTCTTTACTCGTATGTTTAAAACTCATCTTAACTTGCAAGTCTAAGTGGTCCATTTACTAAGCCTTAGAGAGAGATAAAGTACCAACCAATCAACTCCTAACTGTCATGTTACAGACTGGCTCAAGTGGTGCCCTAGGTTGTCTCCTCAACCCTTTTAGGTAGAACAAATCCCCACTTTCTGATTCTTACTTTAACAACTGGAAGGTGGATGGGAAACACCTCTTGGTCCCTATAATCTGGAGGTGTGGCTGTGCCAACTTTCTCAGCATACCATTGGGTACAATGGGAACTTTTCTTGATATTCAGGTTCAGGGCCGATGCTAGGGTGTTTACCACCCTCCTGCAAACTATAAATTTGCACTCTCCCTTGCAAAAAGGGATGTGGTCTCACAAGAAAGAGCTGTGGCCATACTATAGTACCCCCAATTCAAATTACGCCACATAGTAGCACAAAATTATTTACATAACACTACACGCAGTGGCCCTGATTCACATAATGTCCACAGTAGTAGTGCCATTACAGATAATGGCCTCAGTAATACCTCTTACACATAATGCCAACAGTAATGACGCTTACACATAATGCCCACATTAACGGCACATACACATAATGCACATAGTAGTGGCCCTTATACATAATGAGCCTCACACTTCCATCACTTGGTGAGGAAGTAAATTAGGGATGGGATAATGAGTCAGCACAGATAGGGCTGGCCTGGTGACCAATAGTAATGATGGAAAGGTAACAGGCTCGATGGAGGACATGAAACACCAGAGGGGGGGTGGATGGGGGAGAGGAAAATACTGACGCTGGCCCATTACACACAAATATTCGCTGTCACCTCAGCCCTGGCTGCAGCAGCTTCTGCTCTCTGTCTACAAGATGTCCACCATGCCAAGGGAAGGGGTGTATCTGAGGACATCAGCACTGTCAGTGCCAAGATCAGGTCAGTCTGGGCATATATATTGTTTTTAATTTATTTGAATTAAACAAGTAAATAGTGCAATACAACTACTTCCATAGCTGCTCTGCCATGGTGTAATGTGTAGAAGGGGCTCATCCATAGTGTAATGTGTATAAGGGGTTCTACTGTGTGGCATAACATGTATAAGGGGTGCTACTGTGTAATGTGAATTGGTACAATTCTATGGCCACGCATCTTCCCAATGAAGCAATTATTTATTTACTACCAGTTTTCTTTTTTTTATAGCGCACAAATATTACGCAGTACTTCACAGTGAATATTTCACCATTCACATCAGTACCTGCCACATGGGAGCTTACAATCTATGGCCCTCGTTCAGTTTCAGTTGCAGTTTTATGAGTTTAGCAAAACTGTAACTAGCTGTGATCGCATGCTGGGGTGTGCTGATGCGAACCATACTGAATAAGGCCCCATGTTCCTTACCACACAAACACAACAGGGTTAATTTTTGTTGAAAGCCAATTAACCTACCAGTAAATTTTAGTATTGTGGGAGGAAACCGGATAATCCAAGGAAACCCACGCGAGCACTGAGAAAATATACTCCACACAGTTAGGGCCAGGTTGGGAATTGAACCCATGACCTCAGTGCTCTGAGGCAGTAATGCTAACCATTACACTGTCCGTACTGCCATGCCCCAATATTGTTGTTGCAAGCCTTCTGCATGCACTGGCCCTATTTTAAACATGGGGGGCACCCAAAGGAAACTTTCATCCTCCGCAAGGTCTATAATCAGCACTGTCACCAATTTCCGATTTTTAAATATTGTTTCTTTTCAAATGTAACATGCCACCACATGTTGGCTTGGCCCCCAGTTCAGTACAGGGGAGGGCTGCACCAAAATATAATCTTGCTCTGGGTACCATGGCGCCTAGCTACACCTCTGCACCTAGACACCACTCCCCCTGATACACTACAACACCCAGACAACCCCTACCCTCTCATACACTACAACACCCAGACTCCCCCATTCTCATATGCTATTGCACCCAGAAACCCCCCCCCCTCAAACACTACAACACTCAGAGACCCCACCGCATACACTACATCACCTCCTCATACACTACAGCACCCAGAAACCCCACCCCTTTCACCTCCACTTACCAACCTGGGGACTTGTAGCTGCATCTTGATGCTCCATGCACCAACTGTTGTTGAACAGGGCCACCCGAGGCCTTGTAGCTGCAGCTTGATGCTCCATGCACACAGGCACACACTGGTCCCATCTCCAGATCAGAAGATCCTGCAGTGCATGCAAGAGGATTGGGGTTAGGAGGAGCTGATAGTGGAGGTAAATGCAGAGCTTCAAGTGCACTTCATTACCCACTCATACACTACAGCACCCAGATATCCCACACATTTCACCTCCACTCATCAGCTGTTGCTGAACAGGGACATTTGGGGCCTTGTACAGTAGCTGCAGCTTGATGCTCCATGCACACAGGCACACATTGAACCCAGACATCATTTATCATGTAGACAGTAATGAAATGTTGACATGTTAGAAAGTCAACATATCATCCCTGGTGGCCCAGCCGTGACTTACCTGCTACTGATGGCAACAACCAATGGAGAGGTGAGAACGAGGGAGACCTAAGTACTGGTGTGTATAGTGTACAGTATATGATAGTGTTAGATAGGGAAATCCATCCCCGGGCAAAATATCCTGCCACTAAGGGCCAATTGCTAATAGGCCGCTGTAGGTGCACCCATAAGAGTAAAATACAGGTACAAGCAAGGAGAAAGAAAAGTACTCTCTTTGTTTGGGGTGTTCACCCTAATAAAGGTAATTTAAAGTACAGGTTGAGTATCCCATATCCAAATATTCCGAAATACGGAATATTCCGAAATACGGAATTTTTTGAGTGAGACTGAGATAGTGAAACCTTTGTTTTCTGATGGCTCTATGTACACAAACTTTGTTTAATACACAAAGTTATAACAAATATTTTATTAGATGACCTTCAGGCTGTGTGTATAAGGTGTATATGAAACATAAATGAATTGTGTGACTGTACACACACTTTGTTTAATGCACAAAGTTATTAAAACTATTTGCTAAAATGACCTTCAGGCTGTGTGTATAAGGTGTATATGAAACATAAATGCATTCTGTGCTTAGACTTGGGTCCCATTGCCATGGTATCTCATTATGGGATGCAATTATTCCAAAATATGGAAAAATCCGATATCCAAATTACTTCTGGTCCCAAGCATTTTGGATATGGGATACTCAATCTGTATAACATTTATTAATACAGTATAAAATGCATCACATCTAGTGAGGAAAAAAGAAACAAAAGTCAAACATATAAATATAACCAAAATGGTATTCACAGACTTGGAACATCAATAACTCTATTGGTGGGATGTAATGGCGTCTGAGATGACTGGAGGTGCGAGATGCCAGCAGATTGCGGACGTTTTTTTACAGGGGCAATCACTTACAAGGATATGGTTTTGCCTTGGCTGTATGTTTGGGGTCGTTGTCCTGCTGCAGAATACATTTTGAGCCAATCAGACGCCCCCCTGATGGTATTGCATGATGGATAAGTACCTGCCTGTATGGTGTCTCCCCCAGTCCCAAGAGACACTGCGGAAGACAGGAGGGGATGGAACACATAGGTGGGCAGCATCAGTGCTGCCCGCATTTATATATGTAGCAGTGCACCTGGCAGAGAAGGAGCCAGGCGCACCACTAAATACATTACAGCTGGTATCACTGCAGCTGGTGGTGCCTAGTACATAGGCAATCGTGGGTGGATGAGGCCATTTCTCCGCCCACAGGGCATATGTACTGTGTGCAGAGCACTGTCTGCACCACCCTAATTAGAGCCCTGGTGACTGCACACACATTCCCCAGCACCAGCTACAATTATTATTCCTCTACCTTCTGTTTCCCAGACCTCTTAGATGGTAAGCTGATATTGGCAGCGACACCTTTACTTTTTCTTTCATGTAATTATATATAATTTATTTGTATCATGATCCCTCAATGTACAGCACTAAGTTTGCACTTTATAAAAAGAGGATAATAGGAATAGATTAAACTTAACTATCTGCAGAATATAGAATAGTCAAACTGTGTACGATAAATTAAGGCATTGTTGCTGAACAACCTAGATTCCTCCTGTATCTGTCTTTACAGCTGCACCTCTCAGTTCTGCTTTTGACTAAGTTCAATATGTTCTGTATAATCAAGGTCATTTAATATATAATTTTCTATTGCTACAATTGTAAGTGCACTTATGCAATGTAAATATGACTTAATCAGTTTCAAATGTAAGAAGCTCCTTTCTACAGAGGCAACACTTACAGCCACAGTGAAATTGACGAGCAGAATAACATAGCAATTGGGGTGTACTTCACACAAATCATTTTCAATCAAGTAATTCAGAACATATGTCTCCTTTCTATTGCCTGGAACTGATTAATTTTGCATCTCAAACTCCTCGACCGTTTCAATGCCAAGTCATGGGAATCATTATCACTTTAAGAATAGACAAGTTTCTGCAGCTCTTTAGACGCTATTGCTTCATTCATCTTCACCAATTGGGATGTTGTACATAAACCTCACATTTTCAATACAGTCTTTAAATGTTTGAAACCTTCAGTTTACAGAGCTGCTGATTATAAGCCTAATTACAAGAGCGTAATCTTTATTAAATGTTTCCTTGAAGTCAGCAACTGACTGTCATCGTGATCATAATTAAACCTTTGTTTCCTTTTTCTATAACAAGGTTTATTAAGCTTGAGTTAGTTGCAGCTATTCTTCTGCTCCATTTACTGAAACGAGAGCAGATTCAAATCCTCTAGCAAGATAATGCCCTGCATATAATATAAAGGTGTGCAAGTGCCTGGTGCTTGGAGCATATCCACCATTGGCGTATCTACTTGATATTAGCTTTTTCTAAAGTTAAAAGTCTTAGTTGGACCCTTATAATGATGTTTTTGAAAACAGGATACGGTCATTAGGTTGACAAGACTTCGGTCGACAGTCATTAGGGCGACCACTATTGGTCGACATGCATTAGGTTGACGTTGTCATTAGGTCGTCATGGAAAAAGGTCGACTTGACTTTTTCCAAAAAAAATTTTTTACCTTTTTCATACTTTACAAACCACGTAGACTACGATTGGGAATGGTAACCTGTGCCGAGCGCAGTGGTAGTGGAGCAAGGCACCTTTCCCGAAGCATGGCAAGCGAAGCAAGCCATGCGCGGGGACACAGTGCAGTAAATGGGGTTCCCGGTCACTTTACGAAGAAAATGACACCAAAAAAAGTTAAAAAAAACTCATGTCGACCTAGTACATGTTGACCTAATGACCATGTTGACCTAGTGACCATGTCGACCTAATGCATGTCGACTAATAGTGGTCGATCTAGTGACTGTCGACCTAAGTCTTGTCGGCCTAATGACCCATACCCTTGAAAACTTATATCGAATGTGACCATATTATGATAACTATTTCCCCAATCCGAAAAAAACACAGAGTTCCAAAGTTGGCATCTACTGGAGGGAAAAATAAAGCTCTATGTATTTTTTCATTTAAAGATTTTTTTTTACACTTTTCTTTCCTCTTTGCATTATGAATACAGTATTACTATAACACTGACCATGTCAGTTAGACAACTCCAGCTCAGAGCATTCTAGTTCATGTAAGAAAGCTTATAAGATCCAAGCCTAAAATGTAAAATGTACTACTGTATGTATTATTTCTCTATAATTATTATTACCAGTTATTTATACAGTGCACACTTATTCTGCAGCACTTTACAGAGAATATTTGGCCATTCACATCAGTCCTGCCCCAGTGGAGCTTACAATCTATATTCCCTATCACATGTACATGCACACACATTCATGCAAGGTTCATTTTTGTTGGGAGCGAATTAACATACCAGTACATTTTTGGATTCTGGAAGGAAACCGGAGTACCCAGAGAAAACCCATGCAAGTAGGGGGAGAATATACAAACTCCACACAGTTAGGGCCATGGTGGGAAAGAACCCATGACCTTAGTGCTGTGAGGCAGTAATGCTAACCATTACAGTATCCGTCCTTGTAAAACACTCATAGACATTTGTTCAATTACATTAATTTCATGTGTGCAATCAAGAATAATGGAATGGGGTCCCTGCACTACCTGCTGCCCAGGATCTGAAGACTGGAGGGAGCACATCGCCTCCACATCATCAATCTGGCAGCGCTCATAACTGTGATTGTGTTTGAACTCTATAACACCCTGAAGTCCACATTTAAACTGAAGATCAAACACCAGTTCAACATAAGTGTGCGGTCCTTTGGTTGTTCCGGAGACACAGCACTTTATTTGAATTGTCTTTTGGAGCTCCATTTACTATATTAAAGATTCTATTTTCATTCTTCAGAGAAATGGCAGACACTGCTGAATGCTGTAACTTACCCAGTTCTTAGCACTGTCACAGGATACACTGACAATGTGATTACCTATCTTATCTTACTTCTGTCACCTGCTGCCTGAATGCGTCATTAATTTAGTAATCCTATAGTTACTTACAGAATCAAGAATTTGTAATAAAATTATACAAGTATGCCTCAGAAGAAAGTTAAAGGGACCAAATCCGCCCCACAGGTGCACTTTTTCGGTTCCTCAACATCTTCTCCTGCATCTGAACCCACTTCTGCCTATCAAACTTCTTCTCCAACTTCTCATAACCCAGTCATACACACACAAGAACCTATGGACTTGTTAGATGGTCCCGTTACACTACACTCCATGCATTCCATGCTGTCTACATTTAAAGCAGACATTACTACGGAAATTAAATCAATTTAATCACTACACTCTGATATATCTGAGATCGGCTCTAGAACAGATCATATAGAAAACAAAATGGCTGAATTAGTTGCATTACATAATGACTTAATCCCGGCCCATGACTCCCTACAAGGAGTAAACTCTGTCCGTG